>NC_088307.1:3070531-3227679 GCF_032854445.1 Liolophura sinensis
AGTGTGTAACAGATTTCATGCTGGTCGCTGCAAAGCCAGCTCTTCCAAAGCAGAGAATGTTCCAAGCCGTGCCATTTTCATGCAATGGACAAGATTACTTCAGTCTACTGTACATTAAACCTGTTGCTGGAAAGAATGTTTTGACTCCTGCACGTTATAAATACCCCCTCTAGCAGCTGTGTCTATCGTCAAAGGGTATTTGCTGAATTAGGGAAATGTATTAATTTGCTTATTTATTTAATTAGGGGTTTATGAGGGTCTTAGGGTCTTAAGTTTTACAATGAGTATAATTCTCTTGAAAGTAAATATGGACAGAGTGCCAAGAATCTCCGGCGCTCTGCTTCATGATTGTGTCTAATTCCGCTTAATCTGGGGCTAGGATCCGTATATTCTTCGTGCTGGATTAGATCGCCACTTTGGATATATGAACAGTTGCAGTCTAAGCACAAGAGAGATACACATTTTGTTATCGACCACTTGCATTCTAGCTTGGTACACGCGTCTTTCCAACATCAATGAAAACTGCTGACTGCTTCTCTTTCATGATTCCGTCCTATTTCCTTACTTTATATACCTTCTTAGTTCTTTGGTAGTTTGTGTTATACGCCGTTTTAGGAACTGGCCTTTCGATTATTGACCTGGAACGTCCTTATTGGTTGACGGCTGGTATACGAATGTCTGTTTGGACGAATAGATTCATATCAACCCTGTAGCATGGCCAACATGAGGTATCGAACCATGGGAAGAGGAGGCAGAATATACACTGCTGGACTTCTTTCAACTGCAGACTCGAAGGCTAGGGGACCTCCGTGGATCAGTTGTTTAGCGCGATAGCGCAACGTAATTGACCCAGGACTCTCTCACCAATACGGTCGCTGGGAGTTCAAGTCCAGCTCATGCTGGCTAACTCTCCGGCCGTACGTGGGAAGGTCTGCCAGCAACCAGCGGATGGTTGTGGGTTTCCCCCGGGCTCTGCCCGGTTTCCACCCACCATAATGCTGGCCGCCGTCGTATAAGTGAAATATTCTTGAGTAGGGCGTAAAACACCAATCTAATAAATAAATAAATACATCGAAGGCTGTTGATGTGCACGTGCCTTACAGTATCTGTCTGGAAAAGTACTCTCCTGTAAAAAAACTATTCGTGTAACCGCCGGGTGCAACAGATTCTTCCAGAAAGTCACAAAGCAAGGCAACAAACATCTAGTTTATCACTGAGTGCAATTCAGCTTGCTTAACCCAAGTGGGGTAAGTATGTATAAGGAAAGCCCTTTGGGAATGTAGTTTTTGCCCTTACAAATGCAAAGGGGCACAACTTGTGCAATAAACTGGGTTTCCGCTTAGACAATGAAGAGCTGATTCGCTGCAGTGGCAGGTTAATCAGTGCACAGCTCACACATGGATCAAAGTTTCCGAAATTACTTGACACCTGGTTAATTGGCCTGTCAGACTACTTGATGCTGGTACTTGACATCTGGTTAATTGGCATGTCAGACTATTTGATGCTGGTACATGACACCTGGTTAATTGGCGTGTCAGACTATTTGATGCTGGTACATGACATGTGGTTAATTGGCGTGTCAGATTACTTGATACTGGTACATGACACCTGGTTAATTGGCCTGTCAGACTACTCGATGCTGGTACATGCCACCTGGTTAATTGGCGTGTCAGATTACTTGATGCTGGTACATGACACCTGGTTAATTGGCGTGTAAGACTACTTGATGCTGTACATGACACCTGGTTTATTGGCGTGTCAGATTACTTGATGCTGGTGCATGCCACCTGGTTAATTGGCGTGTCAGATTACTTGATGCTGGTACATGACAGCTGGTTAATTGGCGTGTCAGATTACTTGATCCTGCGCATGACACCTGGTTAATTGGCGTGTAAGACTACTTGATGCTGTACATGACACCTGGTTAATTGGCGTGTCAGACTACTTGATGCTGTACATGGCACCTGGTTAATCGGCATGTCAGACTACTTGATGCTGTACATGACACCTGGTTAATTGGCGTGTCAGATTACTTGATGCTGGTACATGGCACCTGGTTAATCGGCATGTCAGACTACTTGATGCTGTACATGGCACCTGGTTAATCGGCATGTCAGACTACTTGATGCTGGTACACCACAAATTTCAGTAATAGTCAGATATAAATACTAGGTAGTCGGTGGACGTGCTGCAGTCAGAAATGTCATCAGGCAGTGTACAGTGTGTAACAGATTTCATGCTGGTCGCTGCAAAGCCAGCTCTTCCAAAGCAGAGAATGTTCCAAGCCGTGCCATTTTCATGCAATGGACAAGATTACTTCAGTCTACTGTACATTACACCTGTTGCTGGAAAGAATTTTTTGACTCCTGCACGTTATAAACACTCCCTCTAGCAGCTGTGTCTATCGTCAAAGTGTATTTGCTGAATTAGGGAAATGTATTAATTTGCTTATTTATTTAATTAGGGGTTTATGCCATACTCAAGAATATTTCACTTATACAACAGCGGCCAGTATTATGATGGGAGGAAGCCGGTCAGTGCCCTGGGGAAACCCATACGACAGCAGCTAGTATTATGGTGGTAGGAAACCGGGCAGTGCCGTGGTGAAACCCATACGACAGCAGCCAGTATTATGGTGGTAGGAAACCGGACAGTGCCCTGGGGAACCTATTTTTTTTAAGTTAAGGAGTGCAATATTCCGCTGTCGTATAAGTGAAATATTCTTTGAGTACGGTGGAAAACTCCAGCGGCGGTCTGCATTATGATGGGAGGAGCACAAATGTGGTATGGCATACCTGACTGTATGTTCAAGATGGTCTAACGCATTCAAAAACATAGACCAAACTAAAAATACAGGAAATGTTGGTGTTGTGGCTCATTCGTCCATTAATTGAGGGTGAGGACCACGGTCTAACGCGTTCTAAAACGTGGACCCACCTGAAATACAGGAGAACATCTGGGTGTTATGGCTCATTCGTTCATTAAGAAAACGAACCACGTAGTTGATTTGATACAAACTTTTGTGGGATACAGCAACTAGAACAGCTTGTTCATTAATAATCATTCTTTATTCAGACTGAACAGTCCAGATTACTAATTAATGGTGAAAAAGAGATGTAAAGGTCTATAGAATAACTTATTTGGAATGTATAAATGCACATAAAGAGTCTTCCGTCAGTGAGCTAGGATACCAGAAGTAATGAATAAGTCAGGGGTGCATAAAATCACAGTGTTACAAGAATTAAGCCCACATTTAAAACCGTACACAGGTTTTCGTACCACCTCACCAAAGGAATTGCAAACATAGTACTAACGCTACAGCTATATCTATAATAGAGAAGCCATCGACCTTGACATATAATTATAATTATGTTGAAATTTAAAGCAATAAAAAGCAAGTGTGAAATATAATATATACTGACTTAGATATTCACAGGTGTCATACGCTCCGGATAGGAAAAGGCTGATATCACTTAAATTTGAGATCGCCAAAAATGCATAAGATAATTAAAGCTGTTAGCCACAAACGGTGAGAGGGTCAGTGCCATTTCCTTGTCACCATTTCTTGTAGCCTGATAGAAAACGAATGGTAAGAATGAAAAGAGAAACAATGGATTTTCACCTGAGACTACCGTGTAGTACGTGCACCGGGAACAATAGAAAAGAAATAAAATATTATTTACAATACGTTCTTGTAGCATCTATCGTTTTTATTCTACAGGGCACAATGCGATTTAAATGGCGGATATCAGGAAATAAAGTGAATGCGATTTAAATGGCGGACATCGGGAAATAAAGTGAATGCGAAGAATTGTACAAAAGTTAAACCTGGACAACTGAACAACTGCAAATCTCTTATGTAATGATCTTTTGTCTGTCAGTTTTCTAAAAACAAGTTCCGATGAAACGTATTGCCATGTTTGGATTTAAGGCATAAAGACCTTCAAATTTTAAAAAAATTTAATTAGGTCTACATATGCATTAACTGCATACACAATTGCAGACTGGCCGACTCACTGTTTTTTCAGAAGAGGATTCCTTCATTTTTTTTCATAAAAGTCAAAATGGTCACAAATCTACGTGATTAGACAAAAATTGAACATTGTTTCTGCTGAGTTTGGTAGGGCTACCTTTAATAGTTTTTGAGACATTGGAATTCTTAAAGTACAAAGAATAAAAATAAGTGGAACGGCATTAAGATTCACACACAGTTTGAAATTTCAGCTTCATTCATGCAGTCGTTCTGGAGGAGAAGATTGCTAAAGTATTTGATCACCATATAATATGGCGGAAAAAGTAGGTCACTCCGGGATATCATCTGTTTACGGTTATATAGTACTTTTGTTCGATTAGACCTACTCACCATCACTCTGGTTCAGTCATCACAGTTTTCGACGAATGATTAAAAAGTGAGTCCAGAAGACATTTCTCTAAACATCTGGGCAAGAACTTAGCAGCACAAAAATAAAATTCATAACAATTTCAATTGATGTCCCGCCCCGATGGCGTGATCTCACGAAAATATATACAAGTAAGGTTACCCCAACATTGTTGTAGGCTGCTAGGATATATAAAATGTGCGCGGGAGTTATACATTTACAATTTTCTTTACACATTTATTCCAGCTTGATGAAAAACATTTATAAAACATGTAGTGTGTGACTAAAATAAATCCACCACCACAGTCAAAGCATGTATTCAAAAGTGTACGCACATGTACGGAAGTATTTGCTGTGACTGTCGGAGTTGTACTCACTGTTTAGAAAGGAAAGGAAAATGGAAAATTTTATATACAATCCATAAACCCCACAAGGTAAGGTTTCGATGATTTCTTTTCTGGTTTCCGAGTTAAGCCATCGGTTGATCCCAGTTGCCGCGTGTAAGGCCCCATAAACCCGTTCTGTTCGATACACCTGAAATCATTGAGCTCCCGAGTATCCAAGTATCTCAGGCACTCAGCCTACGGTGAGTTTTATCTCGGGTTAGCCATGTTGTACTTTATGGACTTTCCTACTGAATTCTTACGACCCATATTTGTCCGAAAGCTGGTAGGCTTTCTTAGGCAAAGAAATAAGGAAATTAATAATACGAAGATTTGAAGTGAAAAATACGTCAATAAAATAAGAACAAATATATAGTTTAACAACTGGCTTCCTAAAATAGATTTTATTCACTAGACTAAACCGAAAGCTTAGAGCTTCAGAGACCTATATATAGGCGATACCTGGGCTATTGACTGCATTGTTGGGAAAGTAGTTCCTGGGCTTTGCCTACCAAAAGTTAAAGGACGAATATACAGTTTATCTAGGCAACCTATCATAGTTTTAAAGACACTACCGGATATGGGTATTTCGGAGTGCTTATTAGAGCCCTTGAAGTCACTGAGACTATTTTACCTTTTAGTTTGGCTATTTATAATTTTTGTCTGCAGGGCATAATATAATGTCACTGTCATATATACATATGAATAGTTATTCTGATCGTAAACACACGGTTCAGAGCAACGAAATCAAAAGAAACTATTTCACCGACGACCAAAACTATTAACATATGGCCTGTATCAAATTAAAATATCTGTATACATAAAATGATGTTCAATACAACTACAAACAACTAACAGGGAAAGTGTTTGATTTCAATTTGATTTTATCTTGTCTTTTTTTTAAGAGCGGCGTTAGGTCACGTGTCGTATAGGTTCATGGTAACGATTCATTTTCGACGTTGAACAACATTTGAGATTTATTCTCCTGTTGCTGTACCTTTTGGACTTTCTTTGGATCGTGGCCGCACAACTGTTCAAGACCCCACTTACATACTTCCATAATTAGCTGGGCGAGCTCAAATAGGCTCAGGACTGAAAGACCAAGGTACAATCCGGCCGTACCACCCAAGTCAGAATAAAACTGAGTATCCTGGAAGAAAGAAATTATTTCATTGCTATTAATTTTAATATTCAAATTTCAAGAAGCCGTTGTCATATTATTGACTAATTTCTTAATATGGTGTTGAATGTCGTGTAAATTTTTCAGTGACAGGACGGCTGTGAGGTGCATAGAGGCAAACCACGGCCCGGATGAAACAGTCGCTACCATACCAACCACAGCTTGAATCTAGCCTCATACCAGAACATCGAAAACCACGGCCCGCTTGAAACAGTCGCTACCATACCAACCACATCTGGATTCTAGCCTCATACCAGAACATCGCAAACCACTGCCCACATAAAACAATCGCTACCATACCAACCACAGCTGCATTCTAGCTTCACACCAGAGCATCGCAAACCACGGCCCACACGAAACAGTCGCTACCATACCAACCACATCTGGATTCTAGCCTCATACCAGAACATCGCAAACCACGGCCCGCATGAAACAGTCGCTACCATACCAATCACAACTGGATTCTAGCCTCATACCAGAACATCGCAAACCACGGCCCGCTTGAAACAGTCGCTACCATACCAACCACAGCTGGATTCTTGCTTCATATCAGAGCATTGCAAACCACGGCCCGCTTGAAACAGTCGCTACCATACCAACCACAGCTGGATTCTAGTCTCATACCAGAACATCGTAAACCACGGCCAGAAAGAAACAGTCGCTACCATACCAACCACAGCTGGATTCTAGCCTCATACCAGAACGTCGAAAACCACGGCCCACACGAAACAGTCGCTACCACACCAACCAAAGCTGGACTCTAGCCTCATATCAGAACATCGCAAACCACGGCCCACATGAAGCGGTCGTTACCATACCAACCACAGCTGGATTCTAGCCTCATACCAGAACATCGTAAACCACGGCCCACACGAAACAGTCGCTACCATACAAACCACAGCTGGATTCTAGCCTCATACCAGAACATCGTAAACCACGGCCCACACGAAACAGTCGCTACCATACCAATCACAGCTGGATTCTAGCCTCATACCAGAACATCGCAAACCACGGCTCACATGAAACAGTCGCTACCATACCAACCACATCTGGATTCTAGCCTCATACCAGAACATCGCAAACCACGGCCCACATGAAGCGGTCGTTACCATACCAACCACAGCTGGATTCTAGTCTCATACCAGAACATCGTAAACCACGGCCAGAAAGAAACAGTCGCTACCATACCAACCACAGCTGGATTCTAGCCTCATACCAGAACGTCGAAAACCACGGCCCACACGAAACAGTCGCTACCACACCAACCAAAGCTGGACTCTAGCCTCATATCAGAACATCGCAAACCACGGCCCACATGAAGCGGTCGTTACCATACCAACCACAGCTGGATTCTAGCCTCATACCAAAACATCGTAAACCACGGCCCACACGAAACAGTCGCTACCATACCAACCACAGCTGGATTCTAGCCTCATACCAGAACATCGTAAACCACGGCCCACACGAAACAGTCGCTACCATACCAATCACAGCTGGATTCTAGCCTCATACCAGAACATCGCAAACCACGGCTCACATGAAACAGTCGCTACCATACCAACCACAGCTGGATTCTAGCCTCATATCAGAACATCGCAAACCACGGCCCACATGAAGCGGTCGTTACCATACCAACCACAGCTGGATTCTAGCCTCATGCCAGAACATCGTAAACCACGGCCCACACGAAGCAGTCGCTACCATACCAACCACAGCTGGATTCTAGCCTCATACCAGAACATCGTAAACCACGGCCCACACGAAACAGTCGCTACCATACCAATCACAGCTGGATTCTAGCCTCATACCAGAACATCGTAAACCACGGCCCACGCGAAACAGTCGCTACCATACCAATCACAGCTGGATTCTAGCCTCATACCAGAACATCGTAAACCACGGCCCACGCGAAACAGTCGCTACCATACCAATCACAGCTGGATTCTAGCCTCATACCAGAACATCGCAAACCACGGCTCACATGAAACAGTCGCTACCACACCAACCAAAGCTGGACTCTAGCCTCATATCAGAACATCGCAAACCACGGCCCGCATGAAACAGTCGCTACCATACCAATCACAGCTGGATTCTAGCCTCATACCAGAACATCGCAAACCACGGCTCACATGAAACAGTCGCTACCATACCAACCACATCTGGATTCTAGCCTCATACCAGAACATCGCAAACCACGGCTCACATGAAACAGTCGCTACCATACCAACCACATCTGGATTCTAGCCTCATACCAGAACATCGTAAACCACGGCCCACGCGAAACAGTCGCTACCATACCAACCACATCTGGATTCTAGCCTCATACCAGAACATCGCAAACCACGGCTCACATGAAACAGTCGCTACCATACCAATCACAGCTGGATTCTAGCCTCATACCAGAACATCGCAAACCACGGCTCACATGAAACAGTCGCTACCATACCAACCACATCTGGATTCTAACCTCATACCAGAACATCGCAAATAGGCCAAATAATAATGGCATAGTCTTGTTTCTTGTGTAACAAAAATTTCATTTCTGAAGACTCTGTTCACAGCCAATACAATCCACTGATCATATACTTCGACAACTGTTAAACTTTCCCACGCAATGCCAGATATAAAGGAAATTACCTAGGTGTGATTTGAATGAATAGACAAATGTTTTAGGAAGTGAAATGTAAATGTAGTAAGAAACTGTTCACAAAAGTTTAACATGGCGTTATTTCTTTATATTTTAAAATGGACCTTTTAGTGTACGAAGTCTATAGGCCCACTGAACCTATTGGTTTCGACAAACGTTACTGACAATGTAGTACACATCTGAGAGTGAAACATTTTTGTACAGAGATTAGAAGGTTGTGAAAACGACAACAAGAACGTTTCAGGTGAAGTTATTTATTTATTTATATATTTGATTGATATTTTAAGTGTACACTCAGGAATATTTCACTTATACTACGACAGCCAGCTTTATTATTTTTTTTTGGGGGGGGGGGCGGAACCGGGTACTAGACCGCTGAAAACCCACGACCATCCACAGGTTACTTCAGGCCTTCCCATGTACGACCGGAGAGGAGGAGAGGTCAAGTTAGAAAATTGATGTTGAACATCATATGGAACACGATATGCCTTTAGTTCGAGATATTCATGTAAGAAAAGAGAAACCTATTGTGCAATCGTCTGAAAAAGTAAATATTATTGATATGTGGAAAACGAGCACTGATTGTATGGTTTAGGTCGGTGTTCCTTCAGGTCAACTGAGACAAGGGTTATACTATTCTCGGGCTGGGAACTTCCTACATTTCCGTCCTCCTTGGTGTCTACAACTGGTTGACACTGCTGTCTCGTGTGGTCTTGTATGACATTCGCTTAAAACCGTGCATTTCTTTTCCACCAATGAGGCCCTTGCCACACGTGAGAGATTGTGTCTGTTGTGCGAGAGATTGTGTCTGTTGTGCGAGAGATTGTGTCTGTTGTGCGAGAGATTGTGTCTATTGAATCTGCCAGATATTTCACTAGTTTATTCCAGGCACCTCGGTTTGTTCCACGAATAAAGATGGGCATCATTTTATAAATGAAAAATTGTTCAGCATAGCGTCATACAACAGTTATAGAAATATTTAAATTAATGACGTCAACAAAGGAAAATGTGAAATTATAATGTACATTTGAATTTGTAATACACAACAAACCTTGCCGACTCATTCCGGAAAAAGATGTAAATAAAAAAGGTGTAAATAAAGAAGGTGTAAACAAAAAAAATGTGTAAATAAAGAAGATGTAAAAAAATGTGTAAATAAAGAAGATGTGGATAAAGAAAGTGTAAAAAAGTGTAAATAGAGAAGGTGTAAATAAAGAAAGTGTAAATAAAGAAGGTGTAAATACGTACGGAGTAACTGGGCTCTTCCTTAATCTCTTCATAATTCATGTCTAGGTAAAATACGTTCACTTTCATAAAATTTCGCCTGAAAGAAAAATTTTTTTTTATTTATTTCATCTGTATTTGGATAATTGCTAGATATAAAAAAATAAAGATGAACGTTTACGCAGGTGTGATAAGTACATACTACCTTTTTTCGGCCATATCCGAGCGAGTGAGATCATTGCAGTCGGCAGACTGTGACGCTTCTTTACATATTGTCTCTTGTAAAGAATTCTGCAACGATAAACCATGCAACAACGTTTACATATACATGTTTTGTACAACAGAGAATTTGGCGTGGTTGTCTTAATTTAGGAAGTGATAACGATCAAATAATTCATGTAAGATTACCTGAACATACTACATAAATACATTTACATTACATAATTAATATGTAAGATAATAGTCACAAATCTAACTCCCAAAACAACTTTTGACACAAATCTAATTAAAATTAAGTGCAAATAAAGAGACTTTAGTCAAGATTTCTGATCACCAAATGTAATTAGAAATTTTACTTTTGTCCGATTTATTAGATCAATCTGTATAAGAAGAGCGCATCGGATTTCATTTCTTGTTGATTTGGATGCATGCTTCTTCCAAGGGTACATGAATGGGTTCTATAAAAAGAAGGGTATGGCTTTAGGGAACATGAAGAAAGATATGCCAAAACAACGAGAATTTTGCTTTCCTTTTTTCAGGCATATTTTATATTCCCTAATAATCCTTAGATTTTTCGCATATTTTCCATCAATACTCCGGGAATATTCTGAAATAACGTCATCGATGAACATACTTGAAACGTGGAGCAAGCTTAGCGCTCCCAGTCCGGGGACTCTCCTGTCAGTGAAATTGACCACCGTTGACGTCACCACGGCAGACTGACCGCTGGAGCTTTACGTAGACTGTAGTGTAAAGCCCTTTTTACACCCCAAGAAAAATGCCAAGAAATTTCCTGTACTTTTATATGTTATGCAACATCCTAAAATCCATATTAAGAAATAAAAACCAAGCGTTTCATGTATTCTTAAGACAGAATTGGGGCTAGCAGGTACCTTACCGCCCTCATTAAAGTGAAAAACTCCTGTAGGCCTACATGGCATTAAACGCAAATAAGTACACTGTTGCCCAAAATGATCGAATAAAATAAATTCAGGTTACACTTCTGGAAAATACTAGTATTTGGTCCTCCCTGCAATACACTTGGCTCTTCCTAACTATTATACGAAGGACCCTTTATATAAGTGTCGTACTTTCTCTCCGGCTGCACCCCTATATAAACAGGCCTTCTGTTTAGGCCATCCCTGATTTCATGGACACAAATTTTGGCATAGAAGTTCACAGTGTCATGCCTACTCCTACGCCACTAGCGATTCGACGGAGGGTGGTTGCCCTAAGACGGGAAGAGTTTAAACAGGCCGATATCGCCACTTTTGCAGGGATATCACAAAGTGCGGTCTCTAAGATTCTGAAACGCGTCAGAGAGTCTCTTGTGGAGGCAACACTATGGGGTTCGTGTTTCACGTCGTGAATCGACGACTTATTGATTCAGAGCATAGAGCAAGACGGATGGTCACATGTCCACGTCTGACCGCTCCGCATCGTGTTGCACGACTCCTTTGGGCTAGTGGGCACCGGGCGTTACAGGTCGGCCATTGGCGTCACGTCGTCTTCACTGACGAAAGCAGATACATCCTTGACCGACAATATGGACGACAAAGGGTTCGGAGATTGCGTGGCGAGAACCTCCATGATGACTTTGTCCGGGAGTCCAGTCAAGGTGGTGGCGGTTCAGTGATGGTGTGGGGTGGCATTCATCATGGTGGCAAAACAAAGCTTTTCGTGACGGAAGGAAACGTCATCGCCGCCGTGTATCTGAATATTTTACAGGAACAATGCTTGCCACATGCAAGACAAGTCTACGGCAACAACTTTCGGCTTCAAGACAACAACACCAGGCCACACGGGGCCAACGTCGTCAAACAATTTCCTTGGGATGAGGGTGTGGAGCAGCTCCCGTGGCCTGCTTGTTCGCCGGACATGAACCCCATCGAGCATGCCAGGATGTCCTTGGCCGTACGATCAAGGACCGGGACAATGCACCTCAAACCCTGCAAGAATTGGCACAGGCTCTGAGGGAAGAGTGGGACGCTATGTACGTTGACGTCATCAACAACCTCGTTGATAGCATGCCGCGGCGTCTCCTTGCCCTCATTCGTGCCAGAGGTGGTCACACACCTTACTAGAGACTTTTAATCTGTTGCTGAGACTTTATTTGTGCATTCCCATTTGTCAAGTTCATCGATTCATTTGTTTTCATTTTATGGTCACATTAAATCTCAACAATTGAAGCTAAATCTTCTGGTTTCGTTTCACCATTTCGCATTCTCTGGA
Organism: Liolophura sinensis; assembly: GCF_032854445.1. Taxonomy (NCBI): domain Eukaryota; kingdom Metazoa; phylum Mollusca; class Polyplacophora; order Chitonida; family Chitonidae; genus Liolophura; species Liolophura sinensis. The sequence goes on from NC_088307.1 coordinate 3,082,796, forward strand.
TGTTTGAACATTGCGAATGGTTCCACCTTTAACCGAAGATGGTAAACCTGTCTAGACTTATCTTGGTAGCCCAAAATCGTGGGGAAAATCTGGTGCAAATTTGGAAAAATCTGGTGCAAATTTGGAAAAATCTGGCCCAAAATATTTTATTCCATCATTTTGGGCAACAGCGTACATACTTAAGGTTCTATCACTCATATATGCGTACTGTAAGGTAAAAACTTTACCACGTAAGTATTGGTGGGCCAATCCCGACTGGAAAGCATCGTATCATAGGTCTGCTCCCTGAATAGGAAGAAAGCCAGGTTAAGTCTGCATTGTTTAGAAATAAATGAGAGTTCGTGAGAGTTCTGGAGCATATCGGTCGAGACAATGTCTCATTCGAACGACAAATTATCTCGTGTGAACGACAGTATCTCGCTAGGACGACATAATAACTTTACTATCTCATCCGGACTACGTAATATCTCACCACTCCATATGATTTACTTATTTATTTGATTGGTGCCGTAGTCAAGAATGTTTCACTTATACCACTGAGGCCAGCATTATGGTTGGAGGAAACCGGACAGAGCCCGGAGGAAACCCACGACCATCCAGAGGCTGGTAGCAGACCTTCCAACGTACGCTCACATTGCATGCTATCTCGTGCAAACGACACAATGTCTGGCGCATTAAGCGCCATAAGATTACCAATACTGTAATCACTTTAAGATGTATATTCAGCTCTATTTTTTCTTAAGATCACTTCAGTGCTTTCATAAATTAAAAAAATTAAACAGTTTGTTAATTGTTAATGAGCTATAGTTATGATTTTTCGTTCGTTAAGCATCATTTTTTTAAAATTTTCTCACAGATCCTGTGGCTCCTGATTCATCATTTTATGTCCGCCAGCTCTTTTAAAATCACTTTTGACCTGGATGACAATATAGAAGACTAGAGCCCAGAAATAAAAAAAAAACCCAGAGAAGTGACAACAAAGTGATGAATGGCAAATTGTGAAACGTAACCGGTGAAATACAGCCTCTCGTCAATTAACCTCAGACATGGTTTTATTCTGACTGTTCATGTGTATGCTTAAAGCAGTAGACACGGACACGCCCCCTAGCACTATGGCCCGAGCAGAATTCGGTAAACAAAATGCAGTGAGTAATGTGAGTTGCAATTTCTTTTAGAATTACTCAAATGGCACATTTACCAACAGCAAAACAGAAAGGTAAATCAACAACTTCAGCTCCTGTAATATAATTACAGGTGTATTAAAATATTACTGTCCAGAGCAGTGCTCTATCTTACCAAGATTACACAGGGATAACCAGCCCCAATTAACACAGAAATACATCAAAGGTATATAAAGTTTCAAAACTTTTTATCACGTAATATTTTCGAACAACGGCGAGCTGCAAATGTTTCGAACGGATTTTAATGTCATTCTTAAACTTTTGTACCCAGTATATTCCTGTGGATGCGTATGTTATGAATAGGTTATGAATAACGAAGAAAAGCCAAAGTTAACGACTTTATACTATGGTTGTGACTTACCAGCAGGCATTAGGGCAGTCGCAAGGAACGCTATCGTACAGAGAATAATCCTGGGTCAGGCTGCGGACACAAGAGCCTGTGGGCGCAAAGAGACAGGGAGTGAGGACGAAACCAAGAGCTGATTCAGAAACGCACAACGGCTGATGGAAACCGGACAGAGGCCGGGGGAAACAATTGTATATCCTTAGGCATGACTTCTATGAATCTGGCGCACTTGAGAGGATGTTGCTGATCAAAGTCATTCGAGGCAGGTAGCCCATGGGTGCATGATGTTATTTTTGTGCCAGGCAAATGCCCTCGTATCAACCATCAAGGCTCGCACCCCGAATACGACGTCGAGTTTTAGTTGTTGACGTTTTAAAGGTGGAGAAAACATAAAGTTCAGATGAAAAGAGTGCTAAAAATTTGTCGTTAAAGGTGTCTTGAATATTTTTTTCCCCATTTTTCTTTAAAGAGAAAAAGAAACTTGAAAATATTTTGTGTGGTGGATATTTGTGACCGCCTCTTTGTAAATATTGTCTTTGCGTAATAATGTTATTAATGAGGATGTAAGAAATGTGTAATAAATATATTTGCACTAGAATTTGATCTTTTCAGGTAACAAATGTGTTAAACCTGGATTGTGATCATGTTTATATATTAATAATATAAAAGATATTATCATAATTCAGATTAAAAGCATGCGTTTGATATAAACAACAAATTTGCATGCAAATAAATTTATAACACGTGCGTCACCTCCTTATTCAGAACATTATTATACAAAGACGACATTTGCCAAATTGTGGCCTCAAATACCCATCACACAAAAAAATATTTCAAATACCCTTTTCTCCCGAAAAAAAAAATGAAAGGCCATATTTGCAAATAAGATTCCACGCTCTTTCCTCTGATTTTGTCATCATGTTTATGTTTTCTTCCTCCTTAGGGTTGTCAGTCTGATCATAGTTGTCTTCAAGAGAATCGGGTAGCTATAGAAATATTCCTAATATTTAAGTTATTTATTATTTATTTGATTGATGTTTTAGGCCGTACTCAAGAATATTTCACTTATACGAGGGCGGCCAGCATTATGGTGGGAGGAAACCGGGCAGAGCCCGGGGGAAACCCACAACCATCCGCAGGTTGCTCGCAGACCTTCCCACTTACGATCGGAGAGGAGGCCAGCATGAGCAGGACTTGAACTCACAGCGACCGCATTGGTGCGAGACTCCTGCGTCAATACGCTGTGCTAGCGCGCTAACCAACTGAGCCACGGAGGCTCAACTTATTTAGTAAATTGAATTTCTAGCTAAGCACAATTCTGAAATCATGTGAACTGGTGGCAGTAAATTCAGAAATAACATATAGTAAATTGAATTTCTAACTTAGCACGATTCTGAAATCACGAGAACTCGTGGCAGTAAACTCAGAAATAACATATAGTAAATTGAATTCCTAGCTTAGCACAATTCTGAAATCACGAGAACTCGTGGCAGTGAATTCAGAAATAACATATAGTAAATTGAATTTCTAACTTAGCACAATTCTGAAATCACGGGAACTCGTGGTAGTAATTTCAGAAATAACACTAAAATAGCTTCAGACGGCATACGTATATAATCGACTATTCATACTCTTGTTAAGAAATTCGCACGGCTGCAGCGTCTCGTTGTCAAACATGGCGGATGGGTAAAGATGACTATGGGAACGGAGGTAACATCCACATTGCCTCAGTATCAATGAGTACAGGCATGTCGCCTGGCAAGACTGGAAAATAGAGAGAAGATAGAACACTTCAATATGTGCTTAATTGTTAAACATGTGAACCGATAAAAGATTTAGAAAGCATTCCTATGAACAAATTTTAAAGACTAGGGGCCACTCTCACAAAACTTCGTATATCAATATTTCGTAATTTTTCTTGTAAATGATATCACCTTATGGCACTTTATCCCAGACAACGTCTTTTACAAAAAACAAAAACAAACAAACGAACAACAACAACCCCCCCCCCAAAAAAAAAACCAAAAAGAAAAAAAAAACAAGTTACGAGAAATATGACTTACGATGTGTTATGAAAATGGCCCCTTATCCGATATGAAACAAGTTAACTTGTTAACAAGTTCACTTATTTGACTGATGTCCTCAAGACTGACTGCTGTTCTCACTGATCACTGATAGAGTGAATTCACACCCATTTAGATCCATATCGGGGCCTCCTTGACAGAGAAGGTTAGTACGCCAGCGTGGCGAAACTCCTTGTCGTGCCTATCTTGACCGAGTTGCGGCTAAATCTCCCAGTGCCATTCAGTTACCGCTCTCCCTGGTTTTAGACCAATATGTAGAAATGGACATGACCGGCCTCCATAGTCGTTATTAGACAGCAATGTGCTCACCTGGCGGGTGTATTTATTGTCTGAGGGAAATCCGCTGAAGCCACTCCTGTTTTCGGAGTCACTGACACAATCTCCATACGGTTTTCCTTGACGGGTAATATTGATCTGTAAATGAATGAATGTGATGAAAACATGAAGTATACATGGAAAGCCATTTTAACTGGTTTTTATCATGCTGTCATTTCTATAATTGAGTGAACGCGTATCTGGACTGAAGTAAGCTCTCACTATTCTTGAGACACAGGGTATATTTTATTCCATTAGATTTATATGGGATATGACAGCCCCGAAAGACTCCAACTCCTCTTCTTATACTGGCCTAGCGTCGTTTACAATGTTAATTTCGCTATCAACGAAGGTCCAGGCCAATTCTAATTGTTATCGAGCAAGTCTCGCACAAATAAAAGACACCAACCTAAGACCTGCTTTCTGAACCCACCGCACCAACACCATAAGTCCCTACTCGATTTATAATAGATTTTTATGGTCAATAGGGTTTCCACGGTATTCGCTCTTCGACGAATGCCGCCATTTTCCCACTGTTCCACTATGAAGCTGGACATGCGCGTAGCTGCTTAACATGGCGGTACTTAGGATTGCCTTCTTGTAGCGGTGTCTGAAACCATTGTTTTGCGTGGTAGATGTGATGATGTATTAAGTAGTTCTAAGAATGCTGACATTTAAACCGGTTTAAATCGAAGGGTGACATGATGTGACCAAAATAATGTTTATAGGAAATTAAGGAGTAGTATCTACGCAACGCAGTAGATTGAATGACATTTTGATAGTAATCTGGTACAAAAACCAAATTCATATTACCCCCAAAGAAATGTCAAGTAATTTTTGAAAACTATACTCTCCAGTGTAAAGTTGGACAAAACTGAAATATCTATGTTTTAGACTGTATAACAGTTTAAACCAGATCGATTTGTACTCGAGTTTGACTGCACACAAAACCTACAGATTTGAAAGTTTGGGCTATATTAAAAACATATAAGTCGACGTTCTAAAATAAAAAAAAATTAAATTTGACCTGTTGACATGTTAGGAATTAACAGATATAAAGTTTCAAGAAATATTTTCGAACCTTGAAATCCAGGTACTATAATTCATCGTGCGGTTAAGGCTTTACAGTCACTTTCAGTAATTGAAATTTTACACTAAAAAAAATAGTGCCACCACAGAGACAGAGATCACAGCGCACGTTCAGGTGAGGATTCTTGGTTGGATGACAGATCGAAATGAAGCTATGGGATGATTTAATGAATCGATGGAAAGATTTTATGAAGCGATGGAACGATTTAACGATGACAGGATACTGCAATGCTATGATATAGCATCGGGCCATTACTTCCCAGTATCCTGTCATCACTTTGCGGTATCGTTTCATCGCTTCGCACTATCGTGTCATCGCTTTGCGGTATCGTTTCATCGCTTCGCACTATCGTGTCATCGCTTCGCGCTATCGTTTAATCACTTCGCACTGTCATCGGTTCGTTCCAGTATCCACAGTATGATGACCTTAAAAGGCTTCCATATTAAGCAGTGTTTTTGTTTGTTTCTTACCAGCCTCAGACCTACATCTGTTTCTGCCCCTGCAGACAGATATAACCCGTTATACTCCGCTAGTACCATTTGCCCCGGCTGGCCGATCACTAGTCGGGCGCCATAACCACTGGTTAAGCCTGGAATGTACTCCGCATTCTCCAGGTAGAGGATTAACGATAGGCCTGCAAATCAACCGTAAATTCCAATACTGGGCAAGTTTCCAGTTTGAACTCTTGTCCCTGAATGTAAAAACAGTCATGCTCTATAATGTGACTTATGAAAAATGTTAGGCAACCTTTGCTTACATTAACTTACCGATCACTAGTCTCATGGTGTTCCAGGGGCAGAAATGACATATCTTTCTTTTAGAAACTAAAAGGTTCTCAATTTTCTACATCGTTGCCTGAAGAGTTCTAATTCCCCTATTTTCTTCGTCACATATACCCCATCACCTCAACAGAAGTTCCACGTCACTATAAAACACCTTACTATAAAAACCCATAGCAATTCACGTTTTTAGTGATGCCGTTTGGCTGCTCGACATAAGATAATATGCCAGTTCCTGGTCGACCCGTTGTGAGTACATGTAAACACTGTGATTATAGTGGCATTCAGCTTTGTGTCATTCAACCTGTAAGTTAACGTACCGTTGTCATTTCCAGTGCGTCGCGACGTCAGGATATTGTTAACGTCATTGTTGAAGGAGAAACAATTTCCGAACATGTTAGACTGTGAAACCGTAAAATGTCTAAAAAGAAAAACAACATATCTCTCGGTTTTCTTTCATTAGACGTTTTCCTCGTAGCTCGTTGCATGGAGACATAATCAGATTGGTATCTTGTGGGTGTCCAAACTTGTTACCACTTATTTCCATTCATTGGAATTATTACGTAAGGAATGACTGTAACCAAGTTGGTGTGTTTTGATCATGTTAACATTCTTCACGTCACACGTTTAATACACAGATTCACAGAGTTTTTTCAGCCCGATCTCCATGGTTCACTGAATGTTTCTGACGTATTTGTAACAATCTGGATTTCTGTAAGTTTTGAATGGATTTTTAATAATTATTGTTCAAAGCCATAAAGAGTTTTGAAAGGTACATGTGTGTGGAATCGTAGGAGGTCAGGTTTTAGAAATTGATGTTAAATGTGCAAAACATTGTGAACACGAAAGGCAGCACTCACTCTTTGCCGCACTGCAACCCGGCGTAGGAACACGAAATGAGCATGTCTTCAAGCTGATGACCAAGAGCAACTTTGTTATTGCTGAAACAACAACAACAACATCCTACAGTAATCAGAAACTTTTAATTCATTGCGCCGTGCTGCCACGCTAACTCACTCGGCCACGGAGGCCCACAGACAATACTACAAGCATTTCAAAGCAATTTTTAACATTTTCCCTACAGATGTTATGTGCAGTACGTTACCGCTCTAAAATACATCCTTGTCAAATAAGTCATGTTTTAATTCTGGTACCTAATTATATGTGAATTCTATTATAATTGTCGCGTTTAGAATTAATATTCTTCTCTTTAATCACTTCAATCAATTGGCGAATTCGGGAGACCCCAGGATCAAATCTGGGTCGGGTCATACTAAAGGCTTTAAAAATGGTACTTGCTTCTGCATCGCTTGGCGACCATGAACTATTCCTGCCACATAAAAATACATTATACATGTATGTGCACACACCTAATGACTCCTCGTCGTCATATGTCCGAAACATTGCTTAGTACGACGTTAAATTCCAAGCTACTTACGTGTACATATCAAATCTTGGTTTGATACATGTATGCTCTGTAGACGCCCGTAATGTAACCAAATCACATTATAATATTATAACATTATGGTAGCACTTGATACCTGTAATGTGACTTAATTACACTGGATGTGGCAAGTGTTACTATAGTGTAATAATTATTACATTCAGATAGAACTTAATACATGTAATGTGACTTAAAAACATTCGGTGTGGCACGCGTTACCATACTGTTATAATAATTACATTAAAGGTAACATTCAACGCCCTACCTGTTATGTGATGTGTATTACACTGGGTAGGCTTGGGTAGAACTGACTCTTGCATGTCTCTGGGCATTGCATAGACGTGCCCATAATGAAACTACCCTGCGTTTACACTGGGTAGGCCTGACTCATGCATGTCTCTGGGCATTGCATAGACGTCCCCATAATGAAACTACCCTGTCTCAAAATAAAACCATTCTGGACGATACTCGTTTAAGCTGAGCCAGTGAAAGTCTGGTCTGCATTTAATGTAATCTCATCTCACGCCAGAAGTAAATCTTGCTTGAACCCATAGGTACTCATCTGTAAACAGTGTTTTATTTACACAAACAAATCAACGTAGAAGTGAATAAATTCGGTTACATAATGGCCACAGAACCAGTCATAACTTAACCATAATGTCATACATAGCGGATCTTCAACTCATGACCTGGTAGTACCAAAGTTATTAAAAGAGAGTTAAAAAAGAAGTAAACGACACTTTTTACTAGAGTTCAATAAATTCCATAATGGAGGGTCACGAATTGGAAATTCCGTTTATCCAATCAATGGGAGATCGAAAAAAGTACAAAATCATGCCTCAGATTAGCGAGATTGGTTTGTCTTCTGTCTCTGTTTACAGAACGCGGAGTAATTTTAGGTGTGACGTCAGTAATTCTACCCCACACCAACGCGCAGCATATACACGTACGCCACACTAAAGAGTTTAACTTTGGGACTGCCCTTTAACTGACCAACATTTAGGCCTATCGTGTATTGTGATCTAGACAGTTAAAACTAAGTAGCAGTTACCCGATAACTGTTTTCAGTTTGCGAACATGATTGTCAAAGGGGGACATCGAGGAGTCACGAGAAGATGAGTGATGGCTGCCGAATATGATGCCTGTCAAGGGCCACAGTACGCTTCCAGTAATATCATGGGCGAAGAAACGAAGGGGCGAAGTTGCGATGCGAAGAGGCGAAGTTGCGATGCGAAGGGTCAAAGTTGCGATGCGAAGAGACAAATAGACGATAATCCGAAGTCGGGATGCGAAGGGTCGAAGACGCATACTGTAGCCCTTATCAGTCACTATAAGAATGATGTAAAACAAAGTTGTTCGTTGGGCGTGTAGCTTTTGATTGGCTGATTTTTATCAATGAACTATGGTCAGTCAATCAAATAACTCTCTCAACATTGTTGAGCAATGATGTGACTCGATATTTTTGCTCATAGTGTAATAGTATAACGTTTCATAACGACTTGTTACCCACAATGTAAAAATTATTACGGATTTTCATTACTCGGCAGGCATCTACAGTGCTTCCACAGCTTCCTAGGCACATTTTACTCACCTGTCTTCTCCCCCATATAGGGACTTGAACTCTTCCATGGCCTGATATTGCGGATCCGCTTTGACATTCGATCCCAAGCCTATATCGTTGTCGTACATGTAGTAGTCCTCATAAAGCGTCTCATTGCCATCCCAGAAAAGATCCAACCATTCGAAGATGTACTAGGAAACAGAAATTGAAACTGAATTGATATTTAGCAAATATTTCAGGGCTTTGATTTTTTTTCTTTTTTTGCGGATTATTGGCAAACCGTCAAAGCCGTCAAACCGAGTGATTCTGGCCTGTAGTACATACGGCCTTTGTTTGAAAGCCTGCGTTTCACTCGAATGCCATTCTTAACAGTGCATGATTACTGGATTATGCCATATTTTAAATGCTTTCTATATAGTTTATTTATTTATTTACTTGACCAAATGCTTACATGTAGGTTAGCCCTTACACTGAAGAGTAACTAAGGTCTGTGGCCTTTTTGAAATTTGTTGACGACACCTTTTCGTTTTTTTAATATAAGCTTTATTTGGCATTGAAACATTAAGGCGACTTTGTAGGTCTCATTTAGGAAATTTGGTTAATAACAAAAGTGGTTTAACCTAACATCTCATAATTCCTGAGTTTGGAGCTAAATAGCAATTAAATCAATAAACAAATAAATTAAAAAATCAATAAATTCATTCATTCATTAAATGTATTACGTGTGTGTTTGTGTATATTTATTATTTATTTATTTATTTGATTGGTGTTTTACGCCGTACTCAAGAATATTTCACTTATGCGAGGGCGGCCGGCATTATATCATATGCCATATAGCCTGTTATCTTATCTTATCTTATGTCATATAGCCTGTTATCTGGTTTGTCATTTGTTGTTCAAATTCAGCATTATACCTATGGATTCCATCGTACGATTTTTTTTGATTGTTGTTTTACGCCGTACTCAAGAATATTTCACTTATACAACGGCGGTCAGCATTATGGTGGGTGGAAACCGGGCACAGCCCGGGGGAAACCCACGACCATCCGCAGGTTGCTGGGAGACCTTCCCACTTACGGCGGGAGAAGAAGCCAGCATGAGCAGGACTTGAACTCACTGCGACCGCATTGGTGAGAGGCTCCTGGGTCATTACGCTGCGCTAGCGCGCTAACCGACTGAGCCACGGAGGCCCCGTTTGTGTATATCAGACCGAGGTACAAATTTGGCCTATACAGGTCCTTACGGCGTAAAACTGTTGTATGTATCCGCCTTTTCGGAGTATACAATTTATGGAATAAGCTTACGCCATGTACTTGTATAACATATAACAAGCTCAATTAGACACAAATAGAAATGTGCGGAGCAATTCAGTTATATTGTCTAACGTTGATGTAATGGTTTAGCACCATAAGTTGCATCACAGCAATTTAAGCGTCCCCAGTTGTTAAGCAAACATTAAGGTTCCTGGCCATAATGAAATGTGGTGGACGTCCGAAATCATCAAATAATAACAGCTGGTATTCAACTGAACGTTAATGACATGTGAAGGATTGCGATGAAGGGTCAATTAGTATTGAAGTGAATGCTGCGGTTATAAAGGGGTGACAGTGTGGTGCACAATAGTTAACTGGCTGGCATGTATATACAGTGTACCTCGCTTATATATAAAAGCAAAAGCCGTTCAAATGTATTAGATATGAATGGGGTTTGTCATCAAATTTCACCAGGGAAAAGCCATTAGACATGCTTGCTGAACTAGCTTGCTCTGATGTAAACACTCCTTTGATTTGACTCTGTCTAAATGAACACTTAATGACTGGTAAAGAAATGACCAACATGATTGGATAAATCGGAACTGATTTGAGCCCAAAACTGACTCAAAAGACAGGTACATTATTGCTTCAATGACAAAGGAGTCCTGTAAACATATAATGTCAAGAATTTCATTTGTATTTTACCAAAACGTAATTATGTCTTTTATATTCGAAATCTGAGATAAATTGTGTTTATGTTTGATCTGCATGCAAGTGTTACCCTTAAGGGTGATTAAGTTAAACCCGAACGTGTACCTTGAAAGTAAGTTCAAGTAAGCCTGAAAGTCAATTAGGGTCCGTTTCCTTGGCACGTAACAGTACTGAGGTTGAAGCACTACAACCTTAAATCCTATGCTGGCTTCCTCTCGTGAGAAGGTGTTCCAACAACCTGGGATGGTCGTGGGTTTCCCAGCGGACTCCATACGTTTTCCTCCCACCATAATATGAGTGTGATATATAACCTGTATCCTCAAGCTTAAAATTTGATGTATAACCAGTATCCTAAAGCAAAAAGTGTTATATATAGCGTGTATCCTAGAGCAAAAAGTGTGATAGATAGCGTGTATCCTAGAGCAAAAAGTGTGATATATAGCGTGTATCCTAAAGCAAAAAGTGTGACATATCACCTGTACCCTAAAGCAAAAAGTGTGATATATAACCTGTATCCTCAAGCTTAAAATTTGATGTATAACCAGTATCCTAAAGCAAAAAGTGTGATATATAGCGTTTATCCTAGAGCAAAAAGTGTGATATTTCACCTGTATCCTAAAGCAAAAAGTGTGACATATAACCTGTATCCTAAAGCAAAAAGTGTGACATATCACCTGTATCCAAAATCAAGAAGTGTGATACGTAACCTATATCCTAGAGCAAAAAGTGTGATATTTCACCTGTATTCTAAAACAAAAAGTGTGATATATCACCTGTATCCAAAAGCAAGAAGTGTGATACGTAACCTGTATCCTAGAGCAAAAAGTGTGATATTTCACCTGTATCCTAAAGCAAAAAGTGTGATATATCACCTGTATCCAAAAGCAAGAAGTGTGATACATAATATCCTAAAGCTTAAAATGTGATGTAGAACCAGTATCCTAAAGCTGAACGTCTGATATATAACCTGTATTCTAAAGCCGAAAGTGTGCAACAACAGTTAGCTTAACCTGTAGGCTAAACTATAACGTGTGTCAATAGGCTAAAAATGTAATTATAACCGATATCCGTAAGCTTAAGGTGTAATTAATTAATGGTCAAAGTCTAATTATAACACGCATCCTTTGACTGGAGTGTATTTATGTATTTTAAATAAGAAAGTGTATACGCCAATCCATACGCCAAACCAAATCGTCTTGGATAGCATGTGCATTAATAAAACGAAAAGTGTACATGTCACCCAGCTAGGCCCAACAGACCGGAATATACATGTCACCTAGCTGTGCCAACAAACATGAATATACTTGTCACCTAGCTGTGCCCAATAAACCGGAATATACATGTTGCCTAACTGTGCCCAGCAAACCGGAATATACATGTCACCTAGCTGTGCCCAACAACCCGGAATATACATGTTGCCTAACTGTGCCCAGCAAAACGGAATATACATGTCACCTAGCTGTGCCCAACAACCCGGAATCTACATGTCACCTAGCTGTGCCCAACAAACCGGAATATACATTCACCTATTTGTGCCCAACAAACCTGACTATACATTCTGAATTAGCCTGCATCACTGAAGCACTTACATCATTGCTATAATAGGATGGGGTGTAATTGAGTCGGGCAAGGAAGTCTCGCAGTTTTGAAGACACTGTATTATTGATCTGACTTCGTCTGATCGGATTGGTGTTGCATATGGACACCAATGGAAACTTCAGCTTGGAGAATCCCATGTAGATGCCGACTCTAGTTTTAAAGCTCGTGTACTCTACGAAGTTCTTGTGAGTCATGTATATAGTGAGAGACCACGCAGCCAAAAATAGGATGATCCACATTACTTTTCCGTGCCAGCTGCGACTGGTGGAAATATTTCCCGGCCCCACACACGATGTCTTGTCCGCAAAACGACCAAGCACATCCCAAAAGGAATATGGTTCTTTGGTGCATATTTGAAGCCCGCGGATCACCGTGTTGGTATCGCTTGAGGTACTTTCACCGAAGGCATTCTTCATCGTGGTCGGCGGCTCCATCTACAACGAAGAAGGAAACAATGGACGAATCTGCTCTGATAGAAATGAACGAAACAGTTGTTTGTCATTATTAAAGGGCGTGCTTGTTATCGTGTAATTACGACGTCCGTTGGCATTTGTTTCGGTCAGGCTTTGAAAATTTCAGAAATTGGCACCCGCTGCACAAGTTTAAGCCCCACATTCTGCCCTTTGCCCAACAAGAAACCAGGTGTAAATACAAACTCAGTTTGCACCTATTCACCCTTTCCGACATAGTTGTTTTCACATCGCCCACAACATACAATTAAAATTAACTGACCACTTCAGAGTCAACATTCAGAATGACAGCTTTGAGTTGAGGAGACATTATCTTTAAAGGTAAAGAAAACGCTAAATGAAATAAATGTCAGGTGAAACACCATTAAAAACTGTCCCAAGAAAATGGTTGGATTTTTTTTTAGAATTTCTGCCAACAAGCAAAATGGTTTTAAAACATCAGAGTCTGCGCTGGTCTGTAGTGACGTATCAGTGACGTCACATTAATATGTTTGGCTTGAAATAGTTCGTTTCAAGGTCCATTCTGTGATTGTATTTACCAATGTACATAAATATGCATTTTTATTAATGAAATGTAGCAGTCTGTGGGTGCTCAGTGGCGAAAACCTGGTGTGACGTCACTGCTCCCAATATTGTCAGAAAGGGCAATCGAAGAATTTTAGCTTTCAAATGAATTTCCTACGTGGAAAAAAATAAATCGATTTATTTTTATGGACTATGTTTGATGGTCTTTCTCTGACATATTCTTCAAATTAGTGTTTTCTTCGCCTTTAAAGAATTAGTGTCCAGATTTAACTCCTGGTCCTAATTATAAAGATTACAACCTTTTAAATAGTATATTATCGTGAAGTCTTCTGAGAAACGTAATAATGACTTTAAATCCACCCAAAAACAATAGATGTTCTGCGCTAGCCGATCTCCAGCCGGCCGACTGGTACGGTTCAGCTGGCGACATCATAGATGGTGAGCCCAAGGCTCGCTGTCGTGAATAACCTGGGGATTTGTAAAAACGATGTCATTTTCGAGATGAATTATAGCTACACAGAAGCAAATATACAGCCGTATCAATCTGAAGCCCCAGTATACGACGTTGAACTCCCGATTTATGACACAGACATCTCGGATCAGGCTTGAGAGTCAAAGTTTCCAAAAGTTGAATTTGATCATTGTTCAGGCACTAGCTTTATCTTGTGCTACAATGTACGTGTCGTGTGTTTATCTTTTTTAAAAACGTTTATTGTTTATTTTCTATTCTATCTTTCTGTCCACTTCACAATAAATATCATTCCATTCACAATAAATATTCTATTCCCCGGGAAATGCTAAATTCATACCCAAATGCTATGATATCTACCGGTATATGTTATTGTCGGCATTCCGAACAGTCTATGCATGAACCCATAGTCGTGTACAATACAAATACATTTACGATATGGACATCGGCGTCAATTTACAGAGATTTGCTATCTATTAGTTTTCAATTCGGTCAATAGTACTTTATAACCACTTTGTACAAGTGTCGTTGTGAAAATCTTTCAAGTTTAGCTGTTTTCATCCCATAGCTTTCAGCTGTAAAATGGCGAGAGCGTGTATATGGCTGTTTTTGGTGGTTTCATAAACCTTCCGTCTTGTACTGTAAATCCATCCCTTCCTGAGGCCTAAACTGTCAAGAAACCTGAAAAAAATAACGCAAGCGTTCTTCGACGACATATTTTTATAACCGTATGCAGAAGAGCAAACCGTTTCGTGGAGAAATTCGATATGCTTGTTATTTACAGTTCGTAAAGCATGGGCTTGTACGGGGTAATTCTGTGGAGATTACCGAGTGTTGGCGAAAAAAAATGCATAAACCAGCCTCATTATGTAGTGATTTTAAGTGCCATATTACTCAGATTATTGCACCCATCTTCAATATATTTTGGCACGCAATTTACCAATATTTCCAGGGGTAGCTAATTATGAATAAATGACGAATGTACACAAATCCTTTAAGGCCATTTTTGTCAGGGAAATCAGGGAAGTGCATTTGTACCCTGAATAGGGGGGTATACGTGATATAGGCTAAAATTACTGTAGAGTAAAAGAAATATAAATTCTAGGCTAGTGATGTCTAACAACCTACTATCGACAAGATATTTTTGTAACCAGTACTGGTGTTATAGGGGGCCTGTATATTGTTGCAGGCCAGGACATGTGTGGTCATTTGTCAATTATCACATTGTCGTCGGCGTTGCTCTGGTTTTACTCTCTGTCTCTCGTGATGTTTGTCAGATACGTTGCCAGTGACGTTGGTTCACATCGGGTATTCCGATTCCCGTCACCCGTTAACCTGTACGACGCCGTATATACTTTTGGGTTAAATCACAGCCAAATGAGCAGACTGGGGATTCGAACCTTCCACATACTGATGGCCCTTTCATACCTTGACGATTTAGCCAACGTATATCAAGGTGTGAAAAAGGACCCCTTGCAAGTAGATGGCAAATCGTTCCCCTGTCGCTCAGGTTGTGTACGAAATGACTCAAGGGCTTCCTCGGTGTTATGTTGAAGTTGTTATGTAATAGGTGTAGCCGATGGAATAGGCCAAGCTAAAATATTCGTTGCTAACCATCAGCATACTGTATGCCTTTAAATGCATAGGATAATATCCTTTTCTGTGCAATGTTGGTATATGAAAGACGTTTTGTCTTATACAGATATGACAGTGCCTTTAATAGACGTTTATAACGAAGCTAAACTGATGAACAGGAGCTTGTCTTTAAATGTAATTGCACGATATGCTATTAGCTCACGTAAATAGCGTTGAGCTATCAGTGGGAAAACACTGTATGTAATCTGTGTAGATTTAACATATTTAAACTTATCTAACATATATCCTGATAATATGAAGAAATATAAAAAAAATTCTTGAGTGGTTCAAACTAATCCGCCCTCCATCACCTTACTTTGCTAAGCATTAAAAAAAAGTATACAATTTTGGGAATCGAACTCGTTATTTTATTGGACAGAAGGGTTTCCGATGCAAACATGTTACAACTGCATCATTGAGGACTATACGTTACAATGCACGAAACATTATGGTGAATGTAACGTTCCTCTGAACTTTCCTCTGAAAATGATTTCTTTTTTTTTCGATTTATAAAAATATGATTGCGTGAACCAACAAGACATTTCGTTATAGCTTACTACTCATGCGTTCACACACCTTGCTTGTAAGTTACTCATAGGTCGAAATATGAGTAGAATCGTCGAGTAGCAGCCATTTTATGGGCTACGATGTGTGACCGTCAGCAGAACGCTGCTATGCGCTGTGCATAAGTTAGGCTATCGTTGGACATAAGTTGTCAACGCTGGCGGCACGCCAAGCATTCGTTGGTATAAGTTATCTATAAGTTATCGAAACGTTCTGTATACTTTACTAATACGTTATGTATACGTCCAACTCGTTATAATTCTGCTATGTATACATACCTTTTCATACCTTGACATACGCTGGCTAAATTGTCAAGGTGTCACAGGGCCTTTAGACCAATGGTCAGATTCCGTTCACCTAACATAGAGTGATGTGAAACTAACGAGGCATACAACTCGTGTCGATTTTAATATTATACACATTATAGGATCAACTTAATAGTAGGGGCCTCCGTGGCCGAGGTGTTAGCGCGCAAGCACGACGCAAGAATCCAGAAACCTCTCACCAAAGCGGTCGCTGTGAGTTCAAGCCCAGCTCATGCTGGTTTCCTCTCCGGTCGTACGTGAGAAGGCCTGTCAACAACCTGCGGATGGTCGTGGGTTTCCCCCTGGCTGTGTCCGGCTTCTTCTGTCCATAATGTTGGCCGCCGTCGTATAAGTGAAATATTCTTGAGTATGGCATAAAACATGCATAGGTTTACCATCAACTTAATAGAAACCAGTTATACAACTTCTAAGTGTGTAGACCCACGATGCAAATGCCGTGAACATTTAATAACAAACAGTCATTTTTTCTTTCAAGTTACCAATTTTAACTTCCGTACTAACGCTAATATGAACTGTGATTCCTAAAATCTGCTTTATGCCTTAACCTGCTCTAATTGCAACAATTTTTCAAGAATCAACAGTTATTGTTCTTTTGTCCTCTGGATCGAATTACCGGTCAAAAATGCATTCACTTTCTAACCCTGGCAATATCATGACTCACCTCCATGTTACAAGGAAGCACTTAGTTCGTGTCGCTTTATATAAAGAACATCTGCACACATACCGACTTCCATTCGCTTGAATACTTGAACATACACTGAGTGTGTAAGATTGTGGACGGTGTCTCGGTCCATATCTGAACTCATTGAAGCTTACATATAATCCGTTGGAATCTGATAGTAGAGTATGCATTTTCTGTCACATTGACATGACCAGGGCTCGAGATATCCAAAATGTTCGTAATCAGAATGCCACAAATTATACCCACCAGTTCAACTTTGGACAAACTCTAATTTTTGCTGGTCATACTTTTGCCTAACAGAATTGACAACGCCACTCTACCTTTTCTCACACTGGCAATATTTGGTGTATTTGAAATGAAGGCGAAGAACGAAACTGTCAGAAAATAAATTTCGCATTCATAAGAAACGAATGGACCCTTCATATATAACATTCTTATGTTAAACAAAGGATCGACGTCACACGTTTAAAGTCGTCTAAAAGGGGAAGGTCGACAAGTCTTACCGGATAGCTCAGTGGGATATTGGAATGTTTTAAAGTCTTGTTTTTAAAGTCAACCGCGCACCAATCGGAGACGCATTCAGGTGGTACAAGTTGTCACTCATCACCACTCAAAGCACAAACTCGCAAGTGTGGATTCTTGAAAAATAATCAACTGCGCAGACAATAGCGTGACGTCACAACTGTGGTTTAATCTACCTGCATGTATATATCGCTGTCGCAGGATATGTAGAAATAAAAAAGCTCTGAAGCGCACTCATGGTACGGTGAAACTAGTAAGCTAAATCAACAAGTTGAGTTTGTCATGTTTCCTCTATAATATATCGCATGGGCAGAAAAAAATGTCTAAACATTTATACATTCAAAAGCCATCATGTCCTAAGTATGCAGACCAAATTTCAATTTCATCCTTTAAGATTTCTGTTCATGGGTTCAAAATCGAAATAGAGTCAAAAACGCATGTTCCGGACATGTCAAAATGATGTTCTACCTTGTTTTACTTGAAAAGGTGATCAATTGATCCTCCAACTTCTCCGTAGACGGCGCGCAAACTTTTCTTCCATGAACTGATTGAGTCTTGACTCTCCTGAAGAGTAATTTTTTCCCAGCAGTCCTTGATGCGTGTTACGCAGGCGCAGCGCGCGCTCTACTCATGAAACCTGGCAGGTGATGCAATGTGGGTCACCGGAACGTGCGTTCTTGAGGGTATGTTTTCATTTTAACCATGTGTACAGACTACTCAGCTATGACCTTGAAAACTGGTCAGTATATTAACAATATCATGATACTTAAATCTCTAAAGTTTGAAAGGCTATGAACAAAGGATAATGGAGCAATGCAGCATCAAAGCACGGCCAATTTTTTTTTATGCCCACCCGATATATATTGTTGACTTGTCGACTTTTCCCAAATTCCTTTTGGCATATCGATTAGTATTACACCCGTTAACTTTACACAACGACTATCTCTAAGTCTTGTATTTACCGTCCGGATTACCGGGTATTACCTTCAGAAAATCTCCTGCTTTAATGCAAATTACATAATGCTCTTCACGCGAATGTTCTTAATAACCAAGCACAAAGGTAGACGCAAAAACTTCGACGTATCGACGCCAACAAAATTATAGTAATGGTCTGTAATGTTTACTTTAGAATTACGGTTTCCAAATCCATTTAATAAAGATAAAAAATTAGCTGCAGTTTTCACTGTCGCTTCTGATGTTTAATGTACAAAAGATGGAGACTGGTCGATAAGTTGAGAAATGATCTATAGGCCTACATGTATTTTGGTCGGCAAAAAAAAAAAAAAAAAAAAAAACAATAAAATTTTTACAAATTTGAAAACAATGACTTGTGTTTTTTACATTGAAAACTGTTTAGTTAATGCTTTGTGTGAGGGAAAACCTATAGTCCCAGGAGATTTTAACAGTCGCACTGTAGTTGATAGTACTCACAAACTTTCTGGGGAATTTTTTTACATGTTTTACATTGTAATACAAGCTATAATCATAACAGTTTTTCACATTATCGTTAATACTGGAATGTCCAGAACAATTAATGGAGGCTAGGTAAAACTGTACCGCTGCACAAGGCTGTTGATAAAGCAGATTCTGGATTTTTTCACTCAGTATTTTCGGGAATGTTTACTCTTCATTAATTAGTAAACCCTACGACGTATGGACTGCGAAACACACAGTCTATCGAATCATTCACTATATTATATTAAATAATATATCGTTGCTTCGCGGAGCTCAGCAAATATCATTATTTTTGAAGCCTAGTTATATGATACGATTAACGATGTGCTCTTCTATAAATTCGTCGTTTATCGTGAACAAGGTCGTGTCCACAAAAATGAGAATGATTAAACATATTTTAAAACTATTGAATTCTGTAATTTAAAAGTAAGTACAACTCTGTAACGGAAAATAGAACTAAAAGGGAAATATATATGAAATCTGCAATCAGTTGTAAACGAAACACGTCTTTTATTTTGTTCTAAACAAGCTAGCCACGTGAAAGGTGAGATACAAAACATGACAAAGGGAATATTTCTACTTTGTAGGAATTTAGCAGATCGTGTTTCGTCACAAAACTATTTACGTAAAACATTCATTTTCATTTGAGAATTTAAATGCAGGATTTCATGCATTGGACTTGCGAATAAATATATTTTGGAGAGTGTACAAGCATGTTCTAGAAATCTCTTCTATATATACCCTATTTCTTTCTCATTTTTTGGGACACATGGTCTGCTATTTTAGCCAATGTACAATTACCTGTAGCAGGAATATTTAATTTCTTTTGTTTTTCACATAGTTTGTCCATCTAATGAACAACATATTCATATCTTTGCTTCTCCATATAATTGGGAGAGAAATGTAATTCTTTGCTTTCAACATAACTAATATCTGTCCCACAAATTAGAAGAACTAAGGTATGCCTTACACTAGGGCTTAGCCTGAGGTTAGGCCGTGTCACACAAACTCGCAAACTGGCCAAATCGTACCCCAAATTCAGTGGATTCGCACCCAAAGGACTGAAAGTAAGTCGTACGCAGTCCTAATTTATATTGAATACACTATTCATAGTTCCTCGCACCTGTGTTCCTCGCACCTGTGTTCCTCGCACCTGTGTTCCTCGCACCTGTGTTCCTCGCACCTGTGTTCCTCGCACCTGTGTTCCTCGCACCTGTGTTCCTCGCACCTGTGTTCCTCGCAAGGAACTAAATGCTGAATTATGTCGATTCTTAAAGTTTAAAGTACTACTGGACATTAAAACTACCATATCTGAAGGCTGGATACATTTTTCATTTTTTATACTGAAATCTTCTTCAGTGCCTATCTCTCCTGAGTTAAATTCGTTTGGTTTTCACTTCCAGTACTCTAGTCACCAAGAGAAGGCCGATGATTGGCTCAGTCCGGCTTTATCACTACGAAACTATGAATTCTGAAAGTTAAATTCATGGGCTATAACTTACTTAAGGAACATCTATTGCATCTTTCAAATGGTAGCGACAATGATGGAAAATTCTTACTTTTTTGCATCTCCTCTCGATGGTCAGACACAGTCTTGGCAGAAACTCCTTGACATTGACTTAATGATGTTGGTCTGGTTGTTGAAAAGTGTAGTACACGAGTTATCCTGGGAACAACTGGGGTCCCAAAGCTCGTGTGGTGGTGATGCGCGACGTCTTCGTCGCGGTCAGTCACACTTCAGTGACAGCGGCCTGAAGTAGAACGTGTGCAGCACTCACCTGGTTTCAAGAGTCGACTAAAAGCCCTCTCTGTGGGGCTCCCAAATATACAGGTATTGAAAAGTAGATCAGATTAATACTCGTCTGTTATGGTGCCGGAGTAACTCTGTCAATGGTCAAATACGTCAATAAATACGGCGTTGAACACCAACGAAATAAATAAATAAATACGTCAATAAAGTGGTTGTCAGATCGACCGTAAATAATGAATAAATAAAGATCTTTCAATATGAAACATTACCTCATTTGAAACTTTAAACTATTGCCATTCATTCAGTTGAACAGAAAGCCAATCCAGTTCGAATCTGACAGAGGGTACACATATAATATCCTGTACGTTTGGTGGACGAATTGATGGGATATGCCCGTCTCCGTCACATGGATTGCTCTGTTCAATGACGAGTGAACAGGTGGAGAGTGGGAAGCATGATTATTAACATGCTGGGATGTTGGCTGATGAGTCATGACAATATAGGGCGGATGTTGACTGATGATCCATGACAATATAGGGAGGATGTTGACTGATGATCCATGACAATATAGGGCGGATGTTGACTGATGATCCATGACAATATAGGGCGGATGTTGACTGATGATCCATGACAATATAGGGAGGATGGCTGATGAGCCATGACAATATAGGGAGGATGTTGACTGATGAGCCATGACAATATAGGGAGGATGTTGGCTGATGAGCCATGACAATATAGGGCGGATGTTGACTGATGAGCCATGACAATATAGGGCGGATGTTGACTGATGATCCATGACAATATAGGGAGGATGTTGGCTGATGAGCCATGACGATATAGGGCGGATGTTGACTGATGATCCATGACAATATAGGGAGGATGGCTGATGAGCCATGACAATATAGGGAGGATGGCTGATGAGCCATGACAATATAGGGAGGATGGCTGATGAGCCATGACAATATAGGGAGGATGGCTGATGAGCCATGACAATATAGGGCGGATGTTGACTGATGAGCCATGACAATATAGGGAGGATGGCTGATGAGCCATGACAATATAGGGCGGATGTTGACTGATAATCCATGACAGTATAGGGCGGATGTTGACTGATGATCCATGACAATATAGGGCGGATGTTGACTGATGATCCATGACAATATAGGAAGGAAGTAATTGCCGACTGAGGAGCCGTGATAGTGCGTAGGATGTAGACTGAGGAGCCATACTAGTGCGTAGGATGTATACTGAGTGCTCATGATCGTGTGGAGGATGTAGACTGATTGGCCATCTATAACTCACTTTCATTCTAGACCAGTTGTTCATATGTAAATGCTTAAGTGTAAAAACTTACACACCCACCTCCGCCTCACATCCCCCGCCCCCTTTTTCCCCCGTCCCAGTATCACTCCACTAGGTTGAAGCTCACTCTATTTGTAATAAGACAACATATTTGATGATCTTCTGTTTTTATGTCATATAGAAACTATGTACTATGTACTATGTACCAACCTGACCTACCCTGTTATATAATGGACGGATCCACAGTTTGGAAAGGTCGTTTGGCGTACAACCATTGCCATTCATCCCCGAATTGTCGTTAGAGTAACTCTCACGTTTTAGACCTTTTTAACTCTGGAGCAAGTGTACAGTTTCCTACATTTGTTGAACTGTTATGAACGAGTGTGGATTCCTGTTGAGCATGGAGCATATTAAATCCGTTCTTTCCTAACTTGCTGAAGTGTAAACGGTACGGTTGGAACTTTTATTCCCTCTGGAGAAGCCTCCTGCATGCTGTCTTCAGCGCATGCGTAAGGTCATTCCGCCCAGGCGATGGTGGTGCTCGCTTATTACATTCAGTTGTGTTTAGATTTTAAGGGAATAATCACACAAAGCGATTTGTCACACCCTCTCGTCGAATGCGACAAATGAAATGAAACAGGATACGTCCATTTGATAAGCCACGTTCAGATAATGCGATGTGTTGAATGAGACACTGACATTACATATAGCGTGTGTTCTGTTTTTATTACAATAGTCGAATTCAACACGTCGGTTGGATAATTGCACCGCTTGAGCGCGGCTTTACAAGGAATATTGTATCTAAGTTATGAATTATTGCGTGACATGGGGAAAGCTGATATTCTCTACACCTTTAGGACTTACTGATTCTTCTGGAATGGAAATTGCTCCGGTAACCAGACACTTTCACGAATGACCGAAGAGTGGAATGGAGACTGAAAACCGTATTGCATTGTGAATTAGTTTTGGGTCTGTGAACAAATTTGGTGTGACTGGCCACAAAATTAACATGGTATCGTGACTTGAGTACTGAATGACTGAGGATGTGTCTTAGTACTTAATTGTGTTTTATTGAGTGTGTGATTTTGTCAATCCCTGAGTGAGAAAATGACTGAGTTAGAGGATGTTTATTGTAGTAAGGAATTGAGTGACGATAGGCATCTTGGTTTTTCAGGTAGGATTGTTTAGGTTTGCTCTTGTTTCAACCATGTGAAATATCAACACAGGTTGGGTGTGTGGTAAGGACTAATAAACGTTAATTGTCAAGTACTAACAAAAGTAAAGGATAGTCACTATATGCTCATAACACCACCTAACAACGATCAATCATCTTCAGTGGTATTTCTTACCAGAGCGAAGACATTGATACATTAATCCAATGTATGCTCATGCCACAAAAGTGCTGCCGCCACTAAAATGTCATGTCGAAGACACCAGACATGACACCACACCAAGTCACATTATACTGACACCCGCCAAGAGAGGCAGCAACAAGTACCATTTTTAAAGTCCCTGGTATGACCCGACCCGGGTTGATGCGGGGTGTGATATATCAGTTGATGGCTATGATAAAATTGTATTAGATCTTATGTGGGTTTGTGTAAAAACAATTTGTTCCTCTTTAGTCCTGTTTACATTTAAAACACTGGACCACATGTAAGTGAATGAGTGAGTGAGTGAGTGCTTGGGGTTTAACGTCGTACTTAACAATATTTCAGTTATATGACGACGAAGGTGTCCTTAGAGTGTATGTAATGTGCCTTCTGTTGCAGGACGGATTTCCACCGCTCTTTTATCTAGTACTGCTTCACTGAGACGACTTACCGAAGGCAAGAACCCACCTCACCCGAGCCATTATACTGACACGGGTCAACAAATCGTTGCACGTCGTAGCATGAATCCCCTTCATGCTGAACGCCAAGGGGAATTGACCCTGGATTGACCCTGGATCTATCGCGCCCGAATAGAGGACATCCCGCTTCGCCACTACCTCGACCCTTCTAATACAGGGCGAAAAGTGAGATGACAAGGTAACCAGGCAGCGAGATAGCAAACCGAGGACTTACCTCGCTACCTCGCTTTGCTGCCTCACTACCTGGCTGTTTGGCTGACTCGCTACCTCGCCCTTTGCACAGGCCGAGGCACCGAGGCACCGAGGCAAAGAAGCGATTCTGCGATGCGAGGCAAAGAAGCGATTCCGCGATGCGAGGCAGAGAGATTATGTTGAGCTCGCTACCTCGCTTCTCTTCATCGCTACCTGACTGCCACGCCCTGTATTATAAAGGTCGAGGTGGCGAGGCAGCCAGATCTCCTCTATCGGCTTCCATAGATACATGCATAAATCAATCTGCACAAATTAATTGTCAGTATTATTGCAAACTTGTCTTGACAGTTCGACGTTTCTAATCGCTGTATTATGACATTAATATATCGTGTACAATCCCAGCACTGAACTTAATGAATGAAGGAATGATTAAGGCTTCTGATAATAATTCAGTCATATTGTGGCTACTGGACTCAGTACGTACAATGATTTAGACCTATGCATTTATTTGATTGTTGTTTAACGCCATGCTAAATAGCATTTCACTTCTACGATTTCGGCTATCCTCTTTGACACGTTACTGACAACATTTCGCACGTCTGAGATACAGATATACACACCACACTGGTGGGAGACAAATGGTTGTCAACAAACGTTAGACTGCTCGACCCAGCATACAAGCGTCGTCTATAGCTATTTGTCACCAAAGATCAACGAACAGCGACAGCGGTTTTTGTACATGATCCCTGCTCGAGCCCGGGATTGAATCCGTGCGTACCATATCCTTGTAATTAGAAGATTTTCAATCGATTTTATTTATTTATTTATTTGATTGGTGTTTTACGCCGTACTCAAGAATATTTCGCTTATACGACGGCGGCCAGAATTATGGTGGGAGGAAACCGGACAGAACCCGGGGAAAACCCACGACCATCCGCAGGTTGCTGGCAGACCTTCCCACTTACGACCGGAGAGGAAGACAGCATGAGCTGGACTTGAACTCACAGCGACGGCATTGGTGAGAGGCTCTTGGGCCATTACGCTCCGCTAGCGCGCTAACCAACAGAGCCACGGAGGCCCTCAATCGATTTTAAATGCAGAGTCACAATCACTTCCCCGATAATCATCTCAGAATAAGAAAGGAGGAATATAAAGTTTTGTCATCAAAAAAGAAAAACAAGAAAAAAAGAGAAAGTGTAAAGATTGAGTGTTTTTGACATTTTTTGTTGCAAATGTTTAAATACTAAAATACAAAATGTAATCTACACAAATCAGTGACAAAGTCTACTGATAAGTTGAACTAGACGTTTTCTAGATCTTGACCAAGTAGTTCATCAGGTACTGTGTAAAAGGCTGAGGTCTCAACCCGTGAAAAGTTCTTGGAGCTGGTTTTAAACATCACCCAAATGAATAATAATAAATAATAATAGCCCAAAAGAAAAAAAATAACTCAAAAAAAAAATAAATAAATAAATAAATAAAAAAATTAAAGAAGGCCGTGGAAAATAGCAGTGCATTTGGTATCTTCTTGCAAGTAGTGTCATGTATATCAAAAACTAAAGCTACAGAAACATTTAAGTTTGAATACAAAACGTGAAAATATCTGTCTGGCAACGCATTTACTCTTGTTTTCAAATTACTAATAGTTAGTAGGTTTTGTAGATTATAACACCGCTTTTAAGACATTTTCCACAGTGTCATTATATCTGGATGCTGATAAGAATGATATGCGCTTTGCTTTAATTCGCTAAAGTTGATTGCAATCATCTTCGGTAGAAGCAGTTCAGTAATTTCTTGTCAAATTCTTTTTACTTTAGGGAAGGAAGAATGTGAGAGCAAAATGGCCGATCATTTGTATCGATGTTTAAAGGTAGGCATACCTAACTCTGCTTCAGGTTGACCTCCAGTCGGTAACATGGGTGTCTCCCACTCAGCTTAGGCTGACGAGATCAAAAGAAAAACACTGGAAATATCAAAATGTACATCTTTCTCTTTCTATCGAAAGGAAATATTGGAGGACCTGTTATTTATATGTTAAAGTAAATGGTGTATTGTTGGATGCTTCTGACTGTGAGTTCATGGTTTGACCCTGAACTGTAGAAAGTCTCAGACGGTTCAGATTGCTCAGTATGAAGTAAATGGTTAGATTCCGTCCAGGATTCCAGCAATGACCAATCTGTGGCTGCTGCAAGGACTACTTATCGCCACTTTATAGTCCAACTCGGTTAGCGGAATCCTATAACGTTGAGACGAAGTATTTATGTAAATACGGAATCGATAGGGACTTATCCGGTGACAAATTTGCACTTTGGATTCCTTCATATTGTGTGTCATGGGGTGTGACTGTGAACCGTTACCAGTGTGCGTCTGTCAAGCGTCTCCACGGCGTCTGGCCGTCTCTCCACATGTCCAGACAGGCGGATTAATATTACATGCCAGACCGCTGCTTTGGAATATCCGGAGATTTGCGTATGATATCTGGGTATGTTTGCTGAGGAATTGGCCTCGATGATCAATACATGTACTGTGTTGTGTGTTGAAATTGTGGACTAGGTGTCTGGCTGAATCGCTAACATTCGCTGACAATCGCTGACAAGTAGTATTACCATGTGATTCATTTAGAAATGTTGTTCTCACAGAAAATGCTATGTGTAGGCAATGTTAAGATGCACTTAATTACTTTTGTGGTAAGTTTTTGAATCCAGAGATAAGTTGGCTGGAGTTAGCAATAAGACTGGCATGTAGAGATAAGAACGCCATGTAGAGATAAGAACGTCTGTCTGTTTTATTTAATATGATTGGTGTTTTACGCCGTGCTCAAGAATATTTCACTTATACATTATGGTGGGTGGAAACCGGGCAGAGCCCGGGGGAATCCTACGACTATCCGCATGTTGCTGGCAGACCTTCCCACGTACGGACGAAAAAAGAAGAAGCCTGCATGAGCTGGACTTGAACTCACAGCGACCGCATTGGTGAGAGGCTCCTAGGTCATCAAGCCGCGCTAACCGACTGAGCCACGGAGGCCCCCTCTGTCTGGTTGAGGATGTGCACTAAAGATGTACATCACCCGAGAACAACCAAAGTGACACTCAGGCCCCTTTGTGAACTGTACACTGTAAGCTACTCTGCAGCAAGACCCCAAGGAAACAGTAGTGACCTGACGGATGACATTTAATCAACGAGCGGAGACGACAGGCATCCAGCTAGAATCTGGCTCAATGACCTTATGCGAAGATTACAACATTAATTATAAACCATAAGTTATTTGTCTATTAGGAATGTCGACATGGTTTTATCTGACACCGTTTTAAGCTAACGACATCTTCTCTTTTGCAAGTAATTAGTCAGTTTTTTGTGTGTACAATTTTGTTTAAGGGCTAAAAGTTAAATTACATACTTCCGTTATAAGGGGAAAGAAACATCAAAAGCGAAAAGGTTAAATCCTGCTCATCACGTCCTCAGAGTCCGCAGCAACGTTTACTGCAATTTCTAAACACTTCCCTGTGTACAGTGCAAACAGCCGAGGAGATTCTCAAACTTTTATCCCTTATTTACCACGAACTCTTCACGCTAAAGTAACAGATTGAATGACACATCACCTGTCGGCAGATGCTGGCAGTAATACAGAACCACAGGAATACTTGACTGTGTGGAAAAAGCATTTCTTTTTATGCTTTCCACACTGAGTCGTGCTCATTGCGAAATACATGGCCTCTCAAACAAATCGTCTCGCCGTGGTATCACAGGACCGGCTGAGCAACGAGGTTGTAGACTCGAAACTCGCTATCGCTGTATTTGGACTGGTGCTTACAATTATTCATTCATTCCATTATTCTTTAATGTAAAACTCAAGAATATTTTAGTTGGCGGTCAGTATGGGAAGAGGGAAACCGTGGAAACGAACTTCGGAAACGGCCACAAGGATTTCGTCTACACTGCCAAAAAGGCACCACTAACGGTAAGAGCTGTAAAATTCAATTTTTTTTTTATCCAAGACCGGGTTTGAAAAGGCACCTCGTGACACTTAGCTATTGAAACTCAAGCGCCTAAATCACTCGACCACAGCACCCTCTAGTCTACTTGTAAAGGTAACGTAAGGAAGTAAGTATCTGGTCAAGGCCGTTGGTTCACCCTGAACACGCTCAAAATTCCTCCACACAAAAATGGGACCACCGTCATATAAGCAAAATGTTTCTTGTGGCGTGGCTGTAAATATCAGTGAATTAAATAATTGAATCAAATAATTATTTCTCTTCTTGTCTAAGAAATTGCGTCGTTAAACATCGTAGATCTATACTTCTTTCATAAAGTCAAGTATCGTAACTTTCACAAGATAACGTGTGTTTACTGCATTGCAGACTAAGGTCATTCTTTATTAGCTACCCGTGTCGATTGTTTTCGCAACAAAATGCTGGTAGCTGAAATATTCTTGAGTACGACGCATAACTCCAGTCAAGTAAATAAATAAATAGTAGCCGTCTTATATAATGGAAGTATCTATTTTTTTAATCTCTCAATGGCATTTTAACTTCGTGTGGATAAAATTGCGACTTGACACTTCAGCAATCCTGAAGGGAACATGAACTCCTTCTGAAACTGAACTTCACATAATGATTTCCATTTCCTTTGTGTATAAGGGGAGGAATATATCTAGTGATGTAGAACATATAAAAAGCTTGCAAAAGGGAATGGCTTTGGCAAATGTTTGAATAATGTGTTATTACATCAGTACAAGATTACAGGACTCCGTATTCTCTTCATATCTTCAGTCCATAATCTGAAGCAATACAAACGCTCTATTTCTAGTTTTTATCCAAGCATATCTATCACTCACGACGTGATCATGTTTAACTGCGAGCCTATTATGTCATCTTGGATCAGTTGTGAAGTCCCGTAACTGTTACATAACTACTCCTTCCAGCCATGAGCTCTTCGCCAAATCCTAATCACAGTTGATACAAGATCTAATGTTATTGTAATCCGTTACATTTATTTATTTATTTATTTATTTATTTCATTGGCGTTTTACGCCGTACTCAAGAATATTTCATTTGCACGACGGGAGCCAGCATTATGGTGGGAGGAAACCGGGCACAGCAAGGGGAACCATTACATTTATTGACTAACTATGAGTGTACATACCTTCCGGTTATGAACTATACTAAATCTGTTCTTTCAGTACTTGCCAAAATATAACCTATAAGGCTGCCACTTTTATCACCTTTGGGCAAATCTGACCTCGCGTGAGATTATGCTAACAGGCTTGGGTCATTCCGCCACAGTGGTACAAAGTCCAAGGTGACCTCGAGCGTACTTAAACGGAAGATTAAACGGAGTCGTTGTACATTTATGGGCATATTTAGCGTAATATCCTCATTGTTTCTGTATTTCCCTTTGAATTTAGCGATGATCGATATCTTAACAAATGGTGGAAACCGAAGTGCCCAGAGAAAACCAAATACCCTCGTCATGTACATGAACCTGACAAACGTTCCCACCATTGTCCCATCCCAGATCAGAGATCAGTTATACCTCTCTATTGCAGATTCTAGTAATAGAACGGGATTTGAATCACAGCCTGCAAGTGGAATCTCCTCTGTAACATTCGTCTGTTTGTAGGAACTATCTGTGCGGATGCTCCGTGATGTGAATGAAATATTATAACCGAGTACTTTAGTAGGAATATTTTGTCCACGTGTGAATTATTCCGCGATGTGAGGAACAGCGCACAGTTTTAGGACTGACTAATTCTACTGGAATGGAAGTATGTTCAGACGACCAGAAGCTTTGGGCAGCCGCCCATGGATATAATGGACCGTGATTGATAGCCGTGTGATAATATTAATTAGTTTCGAGTGTGTGCAGGTAAGTTGGTCAAATCGCTGTGATATAAACGTTCTGTCATGCCGTCCAAATGATGTTAACAATGTTACATCTCATGATAAATCTGCTATATCGAGAAGGGTAAGTGATGGTAGGTAAATGATGGCAGGTAAGTGATGACAGGTAAATAATGACAGGTAAATGATGGTAGGTAAGTGATGGCAGGTAAATGGTGGCAGGTAAATGGTGGCAGGTGGATGATGACAGGTAAATGATGGCAGGTGGATGATGACAGGTAAATGATGGCAGGTAAGTGATGACAGGTAAATGATGGCGGGTTAGTGTTGACAGGTAAATGATGGCAGGCGGATGATGACAGGTAAATGATGGCAGGTAAGTGATGACAGGTAAATGATGACAGATTAGTGATGACAGGTAAATGATGACAGATTAGTGATGACAGGTAAATGATCGCAGGTGGATGATGACAGATAAATGATGACAGGTTAGTGATGACAGGTAAATGATGACAGGTTAGTGACGACAGGTAAATGATGGCAGGTTAGTGATGACAGGTAAATGATGACAGGTATAAAATGTAATACTTCGGGTGTAATTCAGAAGCAAATGCTTGTAGAGAACTGGAATTTGCGTCTGGTCATGTAGACAAACTTCTATTTGTATTTTTTGCATATGATTTTTTTCCTCACTTGTCATATTCGTCCACTTTTAACTGATATTTTTATAATCAAAGGAATCGCGTCTGCCTGGAGTAAACCGCCAGTCTTGGGCCTTTCTTCACCGGCAAACTGTGTGAAACCATGCTGTTGGGAAATAGCGTGTCGGCAGAGACGTCATGTAACATTATAACAAATTGCCTAGGTCGATTGTCGTTTACCACCAATATCAATCCGTCCTGCAACAAAGGAGGCACATTACACTTACATGTACTCTCAGGACTCCTTCGTCGTTATATGACTGAAAAATTGTTAAGTACGACGTTAAACCCTAATCACTCAGTCACGTACTTTTTGTGAAATTAAGCTACTTATGCTATTGCCAAATAATAGCGAAAATTTGACTGGATTTACCACACATCCCCGGTAACACGACTGTCACCGGGGAGAAGTTGTTTGGCACAGCGTTTAACACGACATGTTGTAGCTGTCAGAGGCCATGATACCTCTTCATGGAGAAAGTATTGTTTACCTTCTTGCCTTAATCATATAAGAGAAGTTGTTCGGCACGGCGTTATAAATCACCAGGTGGTGATAATCTAAACGGCCATTGATGCACATCCAAACTAGAGCTGTTAGCTATCAAGGCAAGTCTTAGTGCAGAAATGCTTGTCTGTCTTATCCTGTCTTGGCCACGTGAGAAGCGATAATCGACTGTCAAGGCCCCATTTAATGCTGACTAGCAGCACGCGACTGTCTCACAGGCACTCATTATGCCACTCTTTTATAACAACACAAACGAAGCTTACATCTCTACAATTGATGGCATTTCGCTGCCTGGTAACAGCCAGAATGGCACGCCACCTGTCGGCAAGTGTTGGCAGTAATGCGTTACGTGACATTGTTGCCACAATTCGTTGTTAGCGGTTCATGTGCGGAAAACTCAGCTCTCGTCGTAGCCAGGCATTTTTAAGGATCAAAGGCAATCATTTAGAAAAAAGTCATTACCGCCGGTAAAATGAGTATTACTCAGTTCTGTTACCTCACTTTTGTAGTCCCACATTTTCAAACATAATTGCATGCTTTGTTAATTTGTTGTCAAGTGCTTTACCCGGCTGTGACGTAGAAGCAGTTTTGTCCGTGAAATTTCTCGAATTTTTTCAGCAGCACAGTATCGCGAGGCCAGTGTTTCCGTGATGCAATGATACACTTACGTGAATTATTTACGTGATTTAGCTGTTCGGCAGAATCATACCAGACAAAGGCCGAATCATACCAGACAAAGGCAATCAACAGCGCCATTGAGGGACACTGTTGATGATGTACCTGCTAATCCATATTGATGAGGCCTTAGATCTTCAATGTTATTTTGTCTCATGGAGATGAAACATACTGATACTCTCATCGATAAATATGCACAATGTTGTTATTAGCTTGTGTGGACATTATAATATTTCCAATCACTTGTTTATTGATTTATCTGGATGGTGTATTCAAGGATATTTCACTTATACCATGGCGGCCAGACCTTCCCGCTTATGACCTGAGAGGAAGATAGCATGAGCTGGTCTTGAAGTCAGAGCGACCGCATTAGTAAGAGGCTTCTAGGCCATTGTGCCGTGCTGGCGTGCTAACTCCCTCCACTACGGAGGCCCCCTGTTATGATATTAAAGTATGATGGAAATTCCTAGGATTGCATTAAACTGATAAATAAATGGGGGAAAAAAATCTAAATTAACAAGTGATTGTGTGTACAGGTAATATTCCAGTCATATTGTGGCTACTGGACTTAATACCGTTAATAATTTGTTCATTGTTTTATTTATAAGATTGATGTTTAATGCCGTACTCAAGAATTTTTCACTTATACAATCGCCGTCATTTGTATGTGTGGTGGAAACCGTAGTGCTCCTCGTAAACCACTTATGTTTGGCAGTCAACAGATGAACTTTCTCACGTAAAGTACAGATATGTATACAAGACTGGTGGAGATGACTGATCGTCAACGAAAGTTAGACTGCTCGAACGGTCACATGAACGTGCAGCTGAGTTTCACCAGGGTAATGTCTTTTCTCACGTTTCAGTTTAAGAACCTAACAATTGACACAGGTTTCCAATGACTTCAGCTGCGCGTTCTCTAGTTCTGGAGAAATGAAGATGCAGAGTCGAATTAGATCTGTCGATGGTTAGACATCTGGGTTTCAGCAGAGAGTGGATCAGGTACAGTAAAGAGCAGAGGTCTCCACCCGTAAAAAGTTCCTGGAGCGGGTTTTAAATATCACTTAAATAAATAATATTGATAACAAGGAAAACAAGGGAAAATAACAAAAACAGTGTAAAAAAGAAGTACATTGGACATTTTATATCTCCTTCCAAGTAGAGTTTTGAACACTAAATACTAAATGTACAGAAAACATATGTAAGTTTGAGTAAGAAACGTAAACATGTTTGTCTGGTAATGCGACTACTTCCGCACTACATTTTCAAACTACATGTAGTTAGTAGGTTTTGCCGCTTACAACACCGCCTTAAAGGCATTTTTGACCGGGTTATTAAACTTGGATGGCGATAAAAATGCTGTGCGCATAGCTTTGGGTCGGCACAGATGGTTGCCTTCATTTTGAATAGAGTCTCTTGTCTAATTCTCATTACTTCAGGTAGACAACAGCGGCCATACATGGTGTAAGTGTGAAATGGCCGATTGTGGAGATCGATACACTCTTTGACGGCAGATGTCACTAACGGTATAATAGGTGCGTTACAATTCCCTAGAAAATATTGGGTGTATAACGACTGAGTGCGGACACGGACAGCTTAGCAATTTAGGGTGGAAAACGACTGAGTGCGGACGCTTACAGATTAGCAATGACGGGTGTATAACGAATGAGTGCGGACGCTGACAGTTAGCAGTGACGGTGTATAACGACTGAGTGCGGGCGCTGACATCTTAGCAATGACGGTTGTATAACGACTGTATAACGAATGAGTGCGGACGATGACAGATTAGCAATTTTAGGTGTATAACGACAGAGTGTGGACGCTGACAGATTAGCAATGGCGGGTGTAAAACGACTGAGTGCGAACGCTAACAGCAATTTTGGGTGTATAACGACTGAGTGCTGAAGCTTACAGCTTAGCAATGACGTTTGTATAACGACTGAGTGCAGAAGCTGACAGATTAGCAATGACGGGTGTATAAAAACTGAGTACGGACGCTGACAGTTTAGCAATGACGGATGTATAACGACTGAGTACGGAGGCTTGACAGATTAGCAATGACGGATGTATAACGACTGAGTGCAGAAGCTGACAGATTAGCAATGATTATAACGACTGAATGCGGAGGTTGACAGCTTATCAATTTCGGGTGTAAAACGACTGAGTGCGAACGCTAACAGCAATTTTGGGTGTATAACGACTGAGTGCGGAGGCTGACAGATTAGCAATGACAGGTGTATAACGACTGAATGCGGACGCTGACGGCAACTTCGAATGTATAACGATTGAGTGCGGACGCTTATGGCTTTGCAATTTCGGGTGTATAACGCCTGGGGACAGAGACTGAGAGATTAGCAATGACAGGTGTATAACGAATGAGTGAGGACGATGACAGATTAGCAATGCCGGGTGTATAACAACAGAGTGCAGAAGCTGACAGATTAGCAATGATTATAACGACTGAATGCGGAGGTTGACAGCTTATCAATTTCGGGTGAAAAACGACTGAGTGCGAACGTTAACAGCAATTTTGGGTGTATAACGACTGAGTGCGGACGCTGGCAGATTAGCAATGACGGGTGTATAACGACTGAGTGCGGAGGCTGACAGATTAGCAATGACAGGTGTATAACGACTGAATGCGGACGCTGACGGCAACTTCGAATATATAACGATTGAGTGCGGACGCTTATGGCTTTGCAATTTCGGGTGTATAACACCTGGGGGCAGAGGCTGGCAGATTAGCAATGACGGATGTATAACGACTGAGTGCGGGCGCTGACAGGTCAGCAATTCCGGGTGTATACCGACTGAGTGCAGAGGCTGACAGATTAGCAATTTCGGGTGTATAAAGATTGAGGGCAGGGGCTGACAGCTTAGCAATGACAAGTGTATAACGACTGAGTGCAGACGCTGACACATTAGCAATGACAAGTGTATAACGACTGACTGCAGACGCTGACATCTTAGCAGTGTCGAGTGTATATAACCTATTGGGTGCGGACGCTGACAGCTTATCTATTTAGGCTCTCTCAGGGTTGTGGTCAGGCTGATGGACGTCATTATACTGAGCATTTTATCTAAAAGGACGTTTGACTGACCACACTTGGAGTTTGTCCATAATCAACAGGAAACTGTCACACGCACTGAATCTGGGGAAGGATGTCACTGTGAAGTAGATGCGTCTGCTGACATATCTCCTACTGAGCTTACGTTAACATGATTACATATACGCATTTGTGTGTGCTTTGGGGTGTTACCTCGAATTTAACAATTTTTGACATGATGTAACAAAATATGACGACGAGGAGCCGTTAGGTGAGTGTGTGCACACTGTTTCATCTTGTGGCCTGGCGAGTGATGACCCCTCACCCAGTCAGATCATACCGATACCGGGCCAACCAGTTCGGTTTTTTTTTTTTTTTTTTTTTGCTCTAGCGTCTCAGTAGTGAGCGCCAACCGAGGCAACAAAAATAGCGTTTTCTTTAAATGTTTGGTGTGTCCCGACCCGGATTTGACCGCAGGTCTCTCGACTTCGAGACAGACGCTCTAACCATTAAAATGATCACAAGAGAAACATTGTCCAATGGTGAAATGCACACTTTGTCTTTTGTACAAACCAGAAAGTGATACTGCTTTTAATATCGGAGTCGCCATCAAACAAAAGCATAATCATCTCTGTTCTTTATACGTTAGAGAAAAATGGTTTTATTTATTTATTTATTTGATTGGTTTTTTACGCCGTACTAACTTATACGACGGCGGCCAGCATTATGGTGGGTGGAAACTGGGCAGAGTTTCCGTGGGAAACCCACGACCATCCGCAGGTTGCTGGCAGACCTTCCCACTTACGGCCGGAGAGGAAGCCAGCATGGGCGAGAAAAATGGTGTGTTCTTGGCTATATTTGATTATGTTGGACCATGGTTTGACTCTGAACTGTAGAAAACCTCGGACAGTACATACTGGTCACTGTGAAGTGAATGGTTTGATTACGTCATGCGAAAACAATGCTTAGCTCATGAATTCAGCTCTGGCCGTACTGTGACAGCTACAAGAACTATTTATCACAACTTTATAGTCCAACTCGGTTAACGGAATCCTAGAGCGTGGAGACGAAGCATTTATGTAAATACGGAATCGATAAGGATTTATCCGCTAACAAGTCTGTAGTGTGGATTACTTCACACGCTGTGTGTCCCGGGGGTACGACTTTAAACCGTCTCCAGGGTACGGCTGTAAACCATACTTGAGGTCGTCTGGCCGCCTCTCCACGTGTCCAGACAGACGGATTAACATTATGAGACAAACAGCTGCTTTGGAATACCTGGAGCTTTGTGTATAATATCTGGGTATAGTATGCTGAGAAACTGGCCACGATAGCCAGTTCTTGCTTGGGTCACTGATATTCTGACCCCAAGGGAACAGTAGTGACCTGATGAAGGACATTTAATCAACGAGCGGAGACGACAGACATCCAGCTAGAATCTGGCTCAATGAGCTTATGCGAAAATCATAACATTAATTACAAAGCATAAGTTATTTGTCTTTTAGTAATGTAGACATGTTCTTACCACTACTGTTTTAAGCTACTGACAATTCATCTTGTGAACACATATGCACATACTGTTGGTTCCCATCTACCATATGACGGGTTATAAAATAAGCAACACAGTGATACAAGATAACTGTGTAACGATAGGTAAGCTAGGACAGGAACAACTTTGCAGGCTGTAACACGAGACTGTTCTGTTCCCCCACTGACACATGCTCTACCGAATACAATTAAATGTTTATAGGCAAATCCTCAGTCGGGGTAACTGACATAAGTGCTCTGTAGAGGGATGTGTAAGGCAATACGGCAATATTCGTGTCCCCATCAACTTTTCATCATGCTTGAGCTACATTTATATCACCTGCTGATAGACCAGGATTACTCTGTCACCCAAATTTGCCTGAATCATAAAGTCCTGGAGGAGTCAGTGTCACAGCGCAAACAGTCGCTATGTTAACTGGCTTACAGAATAACACATACAGCCGTTATGTGTTTTTCCGTTTTTTAAAATTTGCACAGAATTAATCTCACATGAAGGGACAGAATGCACTGCAAACTGATGTCTCATTCTTTTAAATCAACGGAAAAATATACAATCTTGGGGTCTGAAAATACCACAGTGCAATTCACAAACACCATGGAATGTGGGTTACCAGTAATCAGCAGTATTTGTCCCATCTCAATGTTTTAGGACCATTTTAAATTCTCTGCAGCTTGCCATGATGTTCAAAATGTCTTTGCACAAAAGGTATTATTTGGAAGGTAACCAATCCTAAACAGTCCGGTCCCAGTCCAAAGCGGGTAGTGTTGGTTCTCTTTTGATGGGGAAACTGTGTAGATGGCTTTCTGAAATGGAAACAAGCAACCGTTACCTGAATTGAAAACTGTAAAGGTCCCAAAACAGGCAGTTTCTGCACTTTATCCAGTTATTTGCAGTTGTGATATTTATGCATGTATTTGTGGTTCGTGTTGAACGTTGATTTGGAAATTGAAATTGCTATAATTGACTCGTAACGTAATGTAAAGTTGACGGTTGGCATACGAACATCTGCTTGGAAGCTTAAATTTAATAGCCTTTCATCTGACATATACATTAAGTTAGCGTTTTCTACTCAAGTTAATCGGAGCTCATTCCGCAAAGTCTTTGTGTCATGTTGACAGAAGCACACGGCTGTCGGTTGAACACGGCATATCACTTACTGAGAGTTCATATGCACTTTAACTGCAACTCCTAATCACTTTTCCATGGTTTCAACAGCCGAGCAGATCCTAAAACTTGTTATCCCTTGTTCGGGACACACTCCTCACGTTATAGTAACAATTTGACACTCCACTGTCAGTGGACGTTTGCAGTAAAACAAAAATACAAAACCACTTGACTGGGCTCGGGGTGGGGGAGGTGTGGGGCAGTTCTTTTTATGTTTGGAACGCCAAACGACTGGGACTCTAGCTGAAACGTTTGTCAGGTACACCATGAGGGTCGTTTTTTTATAATCCGGGCTCTTCGGTTAGCATCATTTGTAAATATGACGGTCGTCGCTGAGTCCAAAAGGACAATACAAAAGTAATGATTACGTCATTTATACTAAAAATGTTCAGTAAAATACACCGGGCTCACAGAGTTTATACATCCGTTCAGCACTCTCAAGGTTACCTTGGACTCAACACCACCGTGGCGGAATGACCGGAGCCTATTAGCGCAAATTCACACGAGGTCAAATTCGTCCAAAGGGGACAAAAGTGGCAGCTCTATAGGTTATATTTCGGGAAATATTGAAAGGACGGATTTAATATGCTCCATCCCCAGGAGGCATGTAGACTCATAACCGGTTAATAAATGTAATGAAGTAGATTAATATTACATTGAGTGTCAACTGCGAGAAGGATTTGGCGATGAGCTCATGGCTGGAGGCGGTGGTTATATAACAGTTATGGGACTTGACAACTGATCCGACATGACATATTAGGGTTCCAGTAAAACATAATCACGTGTTGAACAGTAACTGTCTTTGAGAAGAACTGTAAAATTGAGTGTTTGTATTGCTTCAGGTTATGGGCTGAAGATAAGAAGAGATTATGGAGACCTGCCTGATGTTGAACTGATGAAGTAACACATTTTTGTGAGATCGAAAAATTCCCAAAGCAGTTCTCTTTAGTAAGCTCTTTGTGTATTTTACATTACTAAATATATACATTCTGTAACATACAAAATAGAAATCAAGACAGCATCAATTTCACAAATGCGGAATGTTCGCTTGTCGAGAAATGTATTTATTGAATGTCATCTTTTTAAATTTGTCATAGAAATCTATCTTTAAGAACCATTTCACCAAACCATAACTGTCTGGCATGGCGCCATGTTTGACCCCACGCGTAAGCTCGCACTTTGTTGGCCGAGTGTTAAAATGAGGTCGCGTTATAAAAATCTGTTGATACATGTATTGCATGTGGCAGCCAATAAACAATGACTTTAAATCCATCTCAAGTCACACAAATTTACCACCTCGATGCAGATACCGAGGTTAAAGGCATTAAATGTATACTTTCAAGATACTTGGCTTTATGCACGTAGTAATAATAGTGTTTAACGTTTAAACAAGAGTGAAGTCATTATTTGGTTCAGTTATTTAATTCACTGGTGTTTATGGCCCTGCTGAAGAATTTTTCATACGAATACTCGGGGTGCCCAGAATAAACCACCGACATTGGGCAGGTACTTTACACCGTTTCTCACTTTCATCAATAACGGACTAAAAGGGCCGTAGCCGAGTGCTTAAGGAGCCTGCTTTTCAATGGGTACGTCACACGAGGCGCAGGCTCAAACCTGGCCTTTGACAAGAACGTTATCGATTTTTACGTTCGCGGTGCCTTGTTGACAGCGAGCTATGGACGATGTCCATGTTGCCGTTTCCGAAGTGTGACGTTCGTTAATGTCCACTTGCCTCTTCCATTACTGTGTGGGAAAGTTTTTCGCTAACTTGCCAAAGATGGGTGGTTTTCCCTGTGGACACTCCGGTTTCTCCCACCCATAAAACTTACAGTCATTGTATAAATGAAATATTCTTCAGTATCACATTAAACAATAATGAAATAAATAAATAACTGAAAGCATCAAGAAAAATATAGTCATAGCTGGACTCGAATCTGAAACCCTCGTCAGTCAGCCGGAGAGACGGCAAGAGGCTTTGATCCATTTTTCCATTTTACGTATTTGGTCATGAGGATTCAAACAGAAAAAGAAATTGATTTCCCCACCGTCAAGTGCATTTTTGTTTCTGTGTTACCGCCGGCATCCGCCGACAAGTGGTGTGACACTCAAAGTGAAGCTTGAAGAGTACATCGTAAATAAAGGATAAAAAGTTTTATGATCTCCTCGGCTGTTCACACCATGCACAGGAGAGTGTTTGTGAATTGCAATAAACGTCATTGCGGACTCTAAGAACGGGATCCACAGTTGTTCACCTACGGCCGAGTGGGTCTGTCAACATTAAGTAGAACGTAACAGAATGGATTCCACGTGAAAGAAAACTGTACATGAAGAATAAGTCAGGTAAAAGAGCTTAGAAACAGACTTTCGTTTACGAGCCGTCAACCATAATGGGCGTCCCTAGTCAAGAGTCGGAGACTAATTTCCAAAAACAACGTTCACCACAAACCACCTCAGAGCTAAGAAAGTATATAAAGTAAAAACTAGGAAGAACTCGTGTAAATAGAAGTGATCAACGATGACGAAAAGTCGTAAAGAATGTTCTGATGGTTAAATGAAATCACCATCCAAATTGTGTACCTTGCCAGGTCATCAGTACCGTACAGTTTTTAATCAAAATATGCATTTCCGCTACGTTTTCGACTGCAACACTGTCCAGGAAGATAGTTCCATTTGTTTTCTTCTTTGCTTGAACATGTTGTGAACAATGACGTCATGTTAGGTTTTTGACACTTAATAAGCACAGACTGCTTGACTTCTGCATGGAAAATGCGTACACAAATAAATTTCTAGAAAAAAAAACTAAACTATTTTTCTGGGCAGTGATTAACACTCTTTCAACTGGCATATAGTTGATTTCAGGGTTTTTTGCGTTTAACGTTTAAAGTCAAGTGAAAAATAAGCATAAAATTCTCCATTTAGACCTCAGTGTTTAATGTATGTGTTTAATCGATAAACAGTATGATTATTAACTGGTGCAGCACAGATTATGCTGTTTAAAATAAGCTCAGACCTGTTCATGTACTGAAGCAGTCACATCGGAGTTGAGAACCTACTGTATACGCCAGCTGTAGAAGTTACAAAGTTTACTTGTCGAGCCGGATCACTGGGCAACATGCGGGCATGCCACCCTAAAATGTTTTACTGTGGTCATCCAATATCTTTGTTATAATCCGATACCACGAATTTTTCATTTTAGCTCAATATATCAAATTAAAACATGTCATTTTAGAACGAAATCACATACAATCCTGGGACGGGAACTGAACATTTGAAGCAATTACAGAAAAAAACAACATCAGAAAATCTGTATATATTCAATTCCCTGAACATGAGCATCAGCCATTTTAAACACCGTCAGCACTTACCACCAGTCATAGACAGAAGGATATCCCTTTACCGTGCTAAATAATAGCTAAACTATGTTGGCATTGCTTTTATGGCAC
This sequence comes from Liolophura sinensis, assembly GCF_032854445.1. NCBI lineage: Eukaryota > Metazoa > Mollusca > Polyplacophora > Chitonida > Chitonidae > Liolophura > Liolophura sinensis. The sequence goes on from NC_088307.1 coordinate 3,123,830, forward strand.
AAAAGCGATTATCAATATCTTCTGTATTGCCCACCTTACAAAGTAGATATTTGCAGACACAGAAAATCTATAAAAAAGCAAAACAAACTGAGGTATTTATAGATAACGTGTTCAGTAGTTTACTAACGCTTACTTCATTCTTGATTCTTCTTTCTCTTTATAACGGAGGTATATACACGTAACTATAACAACTGACAAAGGAATGCTAAGCCCAAACTCTAGTGTACACATACAAAAACAGACTAAGTACTTGCAAAAGAAAAGCTGTTAGTTTAAATCGGAGCCAGAAAAAAAAAACCTGTCGACATTCTCAAAAGACAAATAACTTATGGTTCGTAATTAACGATGTAATTTTCCATAAGGTTACTGAGTCAGTCTTTAGCTGGATGTCTGTCGTCGCCCCTCGTTGATTAAATGTCCTGTGTAAGCTCTCTATTGTTCCCTTGAGGTCTCGTTACAGAATAGCTAACAGTTTACAGCTCACAAAGGACCCTCAACGTAAAAGAAGCAATCAGCATATTGACAAGGTCAGAAGATTCGCCAATAACTCTCCAAACTTCATGACGATAACTCACTGAGCTATTCATAGAAACAAGACCACATAGTAAATCAAACACTTCTTCGTGAGGAGATCTGTCCAATAAAGAAGATGATCATGCTGCTTAAATGACTTCAGTCTGGACACGATTCTGTTAGATTTCTGACGCTAGCGCGGTAGATGCCAACGCGTAAAAACTCTAATATCTACTCTACTTGTGATCATTAACCGATTAACCGACAATGTTAGTTATCCAGCCAGCCACAAGTCTAAAATTCCAATACACATCAAATACAAGTGTTGACTATCGTGGTCCAATTCCTCACCACAACACATCCAGATATTATACACAAAGCTACACCTCAAAGCAGATGCCTGTCTTGTTATATTAGTGTGTCTGGGCACGTGGAGAGGCGGCCAGACGCCGTCATGGTTTACAGGCGCAACCTCGGGACAGTTTACAGCCGGACCCTTGGAGCGGTTTACAGCTGCACCCCCGGGACAAACAGCGTGTGAGGTAATCTACACTACAGACTTGTTACGGGATAAATCCCTATCGATTCCGTATTTACATAAATATTTCGTCTCCACGCTCTTGGATTCCGCTAACCGAGTTGGACTATAAAGTGGTGATAAATAGTTCTTGTAGCTGTCAGAGACTGGTCATTGCTGGAATCCTGGACTGGACTTTGTTTTCCCATGACGGAATCTAACCATTCGCTTCATACTGACCAGTCTGTACTGTATGAGGTTTTCTACAGTTCTAGGTCAAACCATGGACCTAGAAATATAACATCCATTAAACACACCACTTTCTCTAACGTTCTAACGTATAAACAACAGCGGTGACAATGTTGATGTTAGCTCCAATGTAAATGACAGTCCATCCAGTATTTCCTTTCAGGATGAAGGAAAGAGAGGAATGTACATTTTGACATTGCCAGTGTTTTCCTGTGGTCATGTTAACCTAAGCTGAGTAGGAGATATACCTTCAGAGGTACATCACAATCACAGCCTCGTACAGATTCAGTATATGTAGCAGTTTCTTGTTGAATGTGGTCGAGTCTGAGTGGTCAGTAATACGTCCGTTTGAGTGACAAAACACCCAGTATTGAGATCCACCAGTCTGATCCCCAGCCTCACAGTGTCTCAATTGTTAAGCTGTCAGCGTCCACAATCATTCGTTACATACATGAATTTGTCCTGGGAATTGTTACACACCTATTATACCGACTGAACGTCAGTCTGAAATAGAGTTAACTACGTCAACTGTCAAAGAGAGTATCGATCCAATATTCGACCATGGCAGTCTTAAATTCAACAAAACTATTTGGAGTTTGGAAACGTGATGTGTAAGTGGATAGATAACCGGTCAAGAATATCCATGTTTTGTTCATCCATTCTTTTCTTGCACTTTTTCTTGGCTATTATCATTATTATTTATTTGTATGATATTTACGACCGGCTCCAAGAGCTTTTTACCTTACGGAGACTGCTTCTCTTCACAGTGACCAAATATCTGCTGAAACCCTGCTGTCTAACTATGGTTTAGCCCCATTGGTCAAGATCTAGAGAATATCCAGTTATCGCCATCAGCAACCTTTTCAAACTAGAACGTGAGACATGTCACGGTATTACAGCGAACAAACTCAACAGGCATGCGCATTACATAGGCGTAAAATCTTTCCATAATTCTTAACAAAGCCTGTCAACAGTACGCACATGGGTTGACAAAACTATATATTTCTTCTCTCTATTCTTTGACCATTATGGTGGGGAGAGTACAAATGCCTAAAGGCGTCACAAGAAGACACAAGGCACGGGTTCAATCCCCGTACTAGGGCAGGGGTTGTGTACATACGCTGCTGTCGCTGTCCAGGAATCATAGGTGACAAATATCAACAGAAGATGCTCATACGGACGGTCGCGCAGTCTAACGTTCCTTAATGACGACCATTTTTCTTCCAGTATGGTGTGCATATTTGTACTTCTTACGTCGTGAGTAGCTTGCCAAAGGTCGGTGGTTTACGAGGATAACAGAAATCGTATAGGTGAAATATTTTTTAGCATGGCGTGAAGCTAAAAACAAATAAATAAATAAACAGATAAAAAGCATTATCGATATTGAGTCCAGCGGAAAAAATATGGCTGACCTATTACCTGAAGCTATAATCAATCATTCACTGAGTTTAGTGCTGGGAATTTGCACAATATATTAATATCCTAATGGAACAATTAGATATATTATACTGTACACACAAACTACAATAATATTGACAATCACTTTGTGCAGATTGATCGATGCATTTATCAATATGATTCATCCATGACAAAAATAACATTGAGAATGGAAGGTATATTCATCATGGATTGCTATTCACGTACAGTTGTGATTACACCACAATGACGTGTTTCAATTCTTTACGACAGGCTAAACTGTTTTAACCCGTGATAGTGAGATGTAACTTCACCTTAACACAGTCACTGTCTAGAATAGCGGCATGTTTGAATCTGTTGACAATTTGATCCCACTCTGGCATCAAATTTCCAGGCATCGGTAAAGCTAAATGACTTTCAAAGGTCACGAAAGTGATTGTCAGACATACGTAGCGGCATTGCGTAATACCCAGCATTACATCACCAGGAATGTCCCTCAATGGCGTTGTTAATTGTCTTTGTCTGGAATAATTCTGCCAAATATTTATTTACTTATTTTTTGATACGTGTTTTACGCAATATTCAAAAATATTTCACTTACACGATGGCGGCCAGCATTGTGGTGGGAGGAAACCGAGCAGAACTCGGAGGAAACTCAAGACCATCCGCGGGTTGCTGGAAGATCATACCACGTAAGGCCGGAGAGGAAACCAGCATGAGCTAGGCTTGAACTCACAGCGACCGCATTAGTGAAAGGCATTGCGCCGCGTAGGTGTGCTTGTTCCCTCCGCAAAACAGGTAAAGCACGTAAATGATCCGCTCAAAAACTTCAGTCAACACAGAATCATTGCCCTTGCCGTGCATTGCTGTGTGGAAAATATCGCGGACAAAACTGTTCTTACGTCACACAAAAGTAAGCGTTTTATTTCTCTTATAAGTAAATGTGGACAGAACATTCAGAATCTCATGGTTTTGTGTAATTTTGCTTGACCCCGGGCTAGGTGTTGTATATTGCCAAATTGGAAATATAAACGGTTGCAATGAAAGCGCAAATGAGATACATATATTTTTCTCGCCAACTTATATACTAGCATGGTGCACAGTTTGAATACTGATTTCACCCATTCGCCTAGACATACCGTGCGTCCTTCCAACATCACTGAAAATTATTGACTGCTTCTCTTTTCACGATTCCGTCATATTTCCGTTCTTTAGATGCTTTCTTAGTTCTTTGGTAGTTTGTGGTCAACGTCAACTGGGAATTGGCCTTGCGATTATTGACCTAGAATGCCCACCTTGGTTGACGGCTGGTATACGTGTATCTGTTTCGACCCATAGATTTGAAACAAATCCTCAACAAATACAAGTATGCTGCAGGATAGCCAAGATAGGTAAAATAATTGAGCAACATTCAGTTGTCACGTACCAGTGGTGGTGGTTGTCTATTTCAAAATAATGGTCTCTGATCTTCACAAATATTTGACTCTGGTGAGGACCAAGTCTTCCAAATATAAGCATCTTCAGCCCAAACCGCCAAGTGACGTACTTGTAGTTCGGTCTTACCGCGGACATCCGCCGAAAGGTGGCCTGTCATTCAAACTGTTACTATAGCGTGAAGAGTGCGTCGTGAACAACGGATACAAAGTGCTTAGACCTCCGCTACTTAAACAAAGAGAAAGAGCTTCCTGAAAGATCTGGTAGTGAAATACCATAAGGGTACGCTTCGTTTGTGTTGTTGTACAAGTCAGAGTAGCATGCTGAGTAAGACGTTGGATGTTCATTTTCCCCTATCACGTGATGAAAACAGAGTAAGGTGGACAGGTACGTCTGTACTAAACCTTGGGCGTGTATCATCAAGATTTTTAGATACTCAACGAGTGGCGTTTAACCTCTCACTCAACACCTTGTCTTATACGTCACCAGTCGTGTTAAATTAAGGAAAATTCATTGGATACCTTTCGCAAAGCCAAACGAATTTTTGTAATTATTTTTATAATAACTTAAATAATTATCTTTTTATAAGTGTCAGTCTAAATTGTGTATATGTTCCCATTCAAAATCTGTAATAAAAGTCCTCAAATTTATAAAGCTAGTTACATTATAAATTTTTCAAATTTTCAAATCAGTTTAACATTTTGAATAGCTCAAGTAACAATCGTTTTTAAAGAAAGCCATTTGAGCTTTTGATTTGATTTTAAAAGAAGGACTTTTTGTAAAAAGAAATATGCGGTGGAGCCTGTTTAATAATAACGGAAATAGGGCAGAGACCGATGGACAGCCACACCTTGTGACAAGTGCCTGACAAATAGGACAGAACCCGATGGACAGCCCCACCGTGTGACCAGAGCCTGACAAACAGGGCAGAGACCGATGGACAGCTCCACCGTGTGACAAGAACCTGACAAACAGGGCAGAGACCGTGTGACAAGAACCCGACAAACAGGACAGAGGCCAATTGATAGCCACACCGTGTGACAAGAACCTCACAAACAGGGCAGAGGCCGATCTACAGCCCCACCTTGTGACAAGATCCTGACAAACAGGGCAGAGACCGATGGACAGCTCCACCCTGAGACAAGAACCCGACAAACAGGGCAGAGACCGATGGACAGCTCCACCCTGAGACAAAAACCCGACAAACAGGGCAGAGACCGATGGACAGCCACACCGTGTGACAAGAACCTGACAAACAGGGCAGAGCCCGAGTGACAACCCCCCGTGTGACAAGAACCTGGCAAACAGGGCAGATGCCGATCTACAGCCCCACCTTGTGACAAGAACCTGACAAACAGGGCAGAGACTGATGGACAGCTCCACCCTGAGATAAGAACCTGACAAACAGGGCAGAGGCCGATTGACAGCCACACCATGTGACAAGAACCTGACAAACAGGGCAGAGCCCGATTGACATCCACACTGTGTGACAAGAACCTGACAAACAGAGCAGAGGCCGATTGACAGCCCAGCCGTGTAACAAGAACCTTATCAACCTTCTGATGTAAAGCCGTAGCTAAACCTCCCAAAGCGGGACCCGAATCTGCGACGTCATACATCAGACTTTGGCCTGAAACCATTAATGGCTTTGACCACCAAAGGCTCTTTTGTAATAAACTTCTAGATTGCTTCTCCAACGGCATGGAAAGTTTGTAAAACATGTTGAAAGAACTCAGCGCGCAGTGCACATTACAGGAAAGTCATGACCAGTTGTTTGCGAAACCTGTCAATTTCAATTTCCTGTGCACGTCAGTGTAATTACAACACTTGTAGGTGCCTTTCATATCCTTATATGACTATGGACATTAAGTTAAGTTACTACAGAGTAAAGATAAACAGGTGTAAAGAAAGGGATACGGCTTTTACACAAGCCTATAATAGCAAGTAAAATCTACGACACTTTGGTCATACCCATCGATTTATTTGTAAATATGCTTCCCCTGTGAAGACATATCACTGCCTATCAAAGCTCTCCTGTTGTCAGATGGTGATATGAGCATATTGACCATCCTGTGCTGTTATGATTACGTTAGAATTAACGGTTTTAACGCCAAGCCGGTATTTATAGTTCCCATGGTAGAGATCGAAGGGATGCAGCCTCAAATCACCAAAAATCTCAGCCACTCAATGCCCCATTACAATATACATCCTCTAAACGAATCCCTTTCTCACCCAATCGTTAACAAAATCACTTGCTTAGTAGCACAACAACACCCTGAGACATTTACTCAGTCACTGAAGAATCCAGTTGTGTTTTCAGACACTAGCCCACCTAATGACTCCTTGACACACTCGCACTCTCTGTTATCAGTTATGTCAGTTGTGTTTCCTCGAACACGTGACAGCGTTTGCGATTACTCGCCCGATACTTCTTCTGAGAATGGCAATTCCATAAATGTGCCGAAGTACTTCCACGCACGCGATTGGTTAAAGTACATGTTAGTGGAGAGCGAATAGAAAATGATCCAGTTGAACGCATCTGCGAGGGTTTATTTGTAGGGTAGAATGATGGCGTAGTAGCATTACACAGGTAAGCGAACCTTTCAACGCATGCGCCGTGGGAATACTGTAGCGAAAGAGGCAATGATTTCCATGAGCTAACGGTCAATGCAATCGCAACTTTGTTGAAAAATTCCACCAAACAACACAGGCTCCAAGTGTTGACTATCGTTGCCAATTTATTTATTTATTTGATTGGTGTTTAACGCCGTACTCAAGAATATTTCATTTATACAACGATGGCCACCATTATGGTGGGAGGAAACCTGGGGAAAGTCACAATCATCCGCAGGTTGCTCACAAACTCCCCCCATGTAGCTGAACTCACAGCGACCGCACTGGTGAAAGGCCCCTGGGTCATTGCGCTAGCACACTAGCCAACTGAGCCACGGAGGCCCCTCATTGGCACATCACACCCAGATATTATACACAAAGCCCCGGATATCCCAAAGCAGCTGTCTGCCTTTCAATACTAATGTGTGTGCCTGGATATGTAGAGGCGGCTAGGCGCCGTCACGGCAATGTGTCTTCTTGTGGCAGGGATTGTCTACGCCGTCAAAGTGCTGTAACCACTGAAGTATCAGACACCAGACATGACACACCACCCAGTTACATCATATTGACAGCGGTCCAACCAGCTCTGTTTCCGCGTGAGTGAAGTTAGACTGCGGTTCGCAGTTGGCACTTAGGTATTCAACGGGAACAAGTCCTTATTTCTATAATTTGTATATTCACCTATATCTCCATTAATACTGCACCTACAGACGTCATATTTTGTGCATTAATGACACTTAATAGGGCTTTCACGTCATGCCAATGGTTTATCGATTCTGACACCAGGGGGAGTTTCTGTGAATAACAGTCTAAATAGCAGTCTGGCCCATATCTCCATAATTAGTGCACCTACAGACATCATACTTGGTTCATTAATAACACTTAAAAGGGCTTTCACGCATTCTGACACCAGGGGGCGCTTCTGTTAATATCATTGTGAATAGCAGTCTGGCCCATATCTCCATTATTACTGCACCTACAGACATCATACTTGGTACATTAATAAAACTTGTTTGACCCGGAAACTGTATAATTTAATATATAAAATCAAACGCAGAATTGTCTCAGTTATAAAGCGAAATTAAATTGGACAGAACAGCATAAATTTACTGTTTCTGTGTTGTAAAGAGTGAAATGTCTTTTTTGTGTTTCTTTTTTATTCAGGTCCTAAGCTGCGGGATATCACGTCATGCCAAAAAATCCTCATTCTCACACCAGGGGGCGCTTCTGTGAATAGCAGTCTGAATAGGAGTCTGGCCCATATCTCTATAAATACTGCACCTACAGACATCATACTTAAAATACATCATACTACGAAAATATGAACAAGATATAGACGTCCCCCTGAGCCAAAATGAAATATATACATTGATCAATACCCAAATTAACAATCAGTGGAAAGAGGAATGGGATAAAGAATCCCGCGGACGGTGGCACTATAAAATATTAAACGGAACGATTACAAAATTAAATTCGTTCCAATTATTGAATAACCAAGATGACAAAAACATATCACGCCTGAGACTAGGGAAAACAGGGCTCAAAGCACATCTAGCAACTATAATCCAAAATTGTTCACCAACTTGCCCAGCCTGTCAAGAGCATGATGAAACCATAGAGCACTATTTGCTACAATGTATTAAACACAGTAAAGAACGAAGACGATTGACAGAATGCCTGCAAATCTACAAATGTGAACTTGGCCTTCAGACTATCCTTAACCCCAAACCACACCTGAGAGCACAAATATTCTCCTTACTAAAAGAATACATCAAATCGACGGGTTACGAAAGCCGAATCTGATAAAACACAATTGACCAACAACGGCGATACCTTGATTCTGAGGGCCGTTTCTGCTCTAGTCAACAATACGTCACCTTCTCTGATTAAAAACGGTGCATTCTCCGTAATTACCAAACACATATACTAACAACGGCGATACCTTGATTTTGAGGGCCGTTTATTCCACAGATACATAATTCCTCCCTACAACTTTATCCCCAACTATATCGGCGATACCTTGATCTTGAGGGCCGATAAAACGTCCATGAAACCAATCTGCAAAAACATAGCACACGAAAACAATGTAACCACAAAAGTTGATAACTGTAGTAATTAATAATATTTCTCCATTAACTAATCTGCCCTCTTATTTGTTGTTATTTATCTATTCTTATTAGTTGATATTTATTTTCTATTTATTTACAAATGTGTATATATCATACGAGGGCAGACCCTCTATCAATTTCTGATTGGTAGGTATACCACTAATTTGCTCCTAAATATCTGTTTTATCAAATATCTTCTTGCTTAAGATATACATTATCTCATAAACAAAACCCCTTCGCAAATCAAAAATGCAACTATCTTGTATATTTGTTTTCTCTATTTGTTTTCACAGGGAAAAAAAAAAAAAAAAAAAAAAAAAACAAGGATGAAAATCTTTATTATCGGCAGCAGTTACGTTCATAGACTGGAGAATAGTATCCTTCGAAATTCGATCCCAAACTCTAGAATCGACTTTGGAACAGGCCAGGACATTCGGTTTTTTGGCATTGGGGGAGCTAGAGTTGGGACACTTAGATGCTCTGGAAGATTGGAAAGTCTCCTTCAGGAGACAAAACCTGACCTAGTTATCCTTCACATTGGGGGAAACGATGCGGACTCTCACAAATCAGCAGCAGCAATTTGCGCTGATATTTTAGACTATGTTGGTGCACTTAAAACGAAATTCCAAATTCCAAGGATCTACATCAGCCAGCTTCTTTACCGTCAGGTAACTCGGCGAATTTCGGTCCACATTTATAATACAAAAATCCATGAAATTAACAAGAAGCTGACAAACAACCAATTGGCCACCTTCTGGAGACACCGGGGACTGATCCGACCACAAAAACAAATTCTAACCAACGACGGAGTGCACCTAAACACTCTAGGCCAGGAACTGTTCTACCGGTCTATGAAACGTGCTGTCTGCGCCGCCATGGGAGGCCAAAAATAAAAATTGGAAATAGAGAAGGAAATCAATTAAAGAAGAAGACAGGGAAAACAATAAGAAGACCCATGGGACCAAAGAAACTTAACAACCAGGAAACGAAGACCAGAAACATGAAAGACATTATGACAATAGGATTATCTCTTGCTTCAACTAAGTGGATGAGGCCTGACATCCTTGCTCCTCATTTATACTTGTCGCACCTGTTACAGGCACAGGTTTCCAGTACGCTGGTTTTTCCTGGACGGCGTCCGGTATAAGTGGCGGGAGCTCCTTAACTCCACGCCACAGAGGAGGAAGCAAGAGAACAAAACTGTTAACCAATAAATAAAGGCACTACTGTTGTTTTCTCTCTGTGTAAATTTCTGTATAGGCAACTCATTGTAATTTTTTAATGCAGATCTATGTATTTCTAATGTAAAGATAACGTTAATCCCTGTAAATAGCTTACTATTTATCCCCTTTCTGTTAAATGACCATGGCAGCATTTAAACCTATAGAATAAGCTGTAACATGCTACCACAAAGAGGTTAATCCCACTAATTGACTCATGTACATATGTAAATAGTATACCAACGCACTGCTGTTATGTAACCAAAATATTCATGTGTTAAAAAAAAAAATAAAACACTGATTTGATGGGCCACGATATCCGCCAGGAAAGTGGCCCTAAAACCAGTAAATAAACGAATCATACTTAATACATTTTTAACACTTAATGCGGGATATCACGTCATGCCAAAAGATCCTCATTCTGACACCAGGGGGGCGCTTCTGTGAATAGCAGTCTGAATAGCAGTCTGGCCCGTATCTCCTAAATACTGCGCCTACAGACATCATATTTAGTCCATTCATGACATTGGTCAATATGTTTAAGGTAGATACACACAGGTTCTAAGTGGTTCTCCAACACCACTGCCAATCTAAAAAAAACTTACTTGAGAAATCTTTAACGTCCGACGTTAGGTGTCGTCACTCTAAACTGTTGACTAAGGAGAAGACTCAACTGATTACTGGCTATGACGCCTGAATTAATATACTGTAAGGTGAGGTCACACCGAATTCTCAAGACACGCACACAAATTGAAAAGCTCTACAAGTCATTATTGTCCTACAGAAAATATTTTTATATTATGAACAGCGTTACATATAAAATAGTATATATTTGGCTAGGCGTCAGTATTTTCAACTTCCGACGTCAATAAAGACAAGTAGACTTTTTATATCAACTCTAAACTCTTCTGGCAACTAGCTTTAACGCCTTTACCAATAAACTTTAGGATGATAGGATGATGAAGTGACAGAACTGGTAATGAATCTTTTAAGCGGCGTTTACGCCTTAACCAATACAAAATGGCGTGAAAAGCTTTGACGTCAAATGACTGCTAACGTCAGGCTGAGTTGATAACTAGGCTGTTAACAAAACTTTTGACTGGTTTTAAAGACTTAACCAATTCGAAAAGGACAAAGTTTTATACAGGCACATACTGTTCATACTTTGTAATTAAACACTTAAATTAAGCTTTAATTAAGCACAAAGTCGCGCCAAGAACTTTCCCACCAGATGGCGTCAAAATAAGCAGTTAACCCTGTAAACTCATCTGTAAAAGGGCATTAACGCCTTAAGCAATACGCATACAGATTTCAGACTTCACACATAAACATCAAACATACAAGGCCTAAAAGTCATTTATTTTCTACCAAAAAATATAAAAAAATTAACCGGAGTTATGACCTTGACCAATAGACGTAGAGATTTCCTTAATACACAAACACCTCTTTTCCGGCCCTACAAAACGGTGTCAAACGTTTTAACGCCCTATGTCATCTAAAATCACACTAAATTGTTAACCGAATTTAAATTGTTAATAAAATTGTTCACTCCATTCAGATTCCCAAACAGTTCAAAAGGGACAAACCACTACTTTGTCTGAAAAAAACAAATTTATGTAAACAAAAATGTTATCAGTACACATACTTGATATTAAAACTCCAATTTAAACAGGGCGTGAAATGCTTTGACGTCGAATGTCTGCAAAAGCCAGACTTGCGTTTTAATTAGACTGTTTTAACTATTTACTCGTTTTAAAGGCTTAACCAGCGCAAAAAAATTCAGTTAGAATTTCCATATAAAAAAATATAAAAATCTCTCATATAAAGTGTTACGGATACACACTGTTCAAACTTGATAATTAAACACAACTTTCCAAACATTAAAATTGGTGCAAAGAGTCTTGACATCCGACTCCAGGTGCATGTCAAAATTAGCGGTTACTAATAGCCCAAATGTTAACTGATCTGTAAACCAGCATTGGCACCTTAAGCAATAGGCATACATATCTCAGACTCCATACACAAACATCACATTACAAGCCCTACAAGTGTTTTATTTCCTACCAAAAACAAATAATAATTTCTTATGAAAATAATATAACAGATACATATAAAATTTACTTAAAAGTCGTGCAAACGCTGACATCACGCTGAATTGCTTACACAACTATTAATTTACGTCTTAACAGGAGTTATCACCTTTAGCAATAAACGTAGAGATCTCATGCTTAATACCTCGTTTCCAGCCCTACAAAACGGTGCCAAAGGTTTAAACGTACAGTGCCATCTGAAATCACATTAAATTGTTAGGCGAAGGTTTTAACAAAGTTGTTTACTGGTTTCGGATTTTCAACCAATTCAAAAGGGACAAACCACTACCTTTTCAATTTAAATAAAACAAATATTACCAAGTATGACGTCTGTAGGTGCAGTATTTATAGGGATATGGGCCAGACTGCTATTCAGACTGCTATTCACAGAATACGCCTCCTGGTGTCAGAATCAGGAGCCATTGGCATGACATGATATCCCGCATTAAGTCTCTATTTGTATTTATGGAGATATGGGCCAGACTGCTATTCAGACTGCTATTTACAGAAGCCCCCCCTGGAGTCAGAATCATGAATTTTTGGCATGACGTGATATCCCGCATTAAATGTCATTCTTGTGCCAAGTATGATGTCTGTAGGTGTAGTATTTATGGAGATCTGGGCCCGACTGCTATTCAGACTGCTATTCACAGAACGCCCCCTGGTGTCAGAATCGGAGTCTTTGGCATGGTGTGATAGCCCACATTAAGTGTCATTAATGTACAAAGTATAATGATTCTAGGTGCAGTATTTATGGAGATGATGGGCCAGACTGCCATTCAGACGGTTATTTTCAGAAGTACCTGCCCCCTGCAGTAAGAATCATGAATTTTTGGCATGACGTGATATCCCGCATTAAATGTCATTCTTGTGCCAAGTATGATGTCTGTAAGTATAGTATTTATGGAGATATGGGCCCGACTGCTATTCAGACAGAAGCGCCCCGCTAGTGTCAGGCTCGGGAGTCATTGGCATGACGTGATAGACCGCATTAAGTGTCATGAATGTACCAAGTATGATGTCTGTAGGTGCTGTATTAATGGAGATATAGACGAATATATTTTTTTTATAGAAATAAGGACTTGTCCCCGTTGTAAAGCCAACCGCCAATTGCGAACCGCAGTCTAACTTCACTCGCGTCCTGTTTCCTTGTTCTAACCTCACAGTACTGAGATATGGAAATACTGTAGCGAAAGAGTCAAAGATTTCCATGAGCTTATGGCTCAAGTATAAGTATTGACTATCTTCAGCACAAGATACCCAGATGTTGTACACATAGCTACAGATATGAGTCGGATTTATTTATCTATTCTTGAACCACTCAGTGTGGCACAGGGTGGTTTTCCTACATTGCTTTGCTTTTTTTCCTGCTATTGATTTGAAAAAGGTTTCGCACTGTCTAAAGGTTTGGTTTGTCTTACTAGTCTGTCTGCGCATGTGGGGAGGCGGATTACAGCCGCATCCCCGGGACGGTTTACAGCCGCACCATCGGGAGACACAGAGTATGAAGAAATCCACTATTCACACTTATTACCAGACAAATCCATATCGATTCCGTATTTACATGAATATTTTGTCTCGACGTCAGGAATTGTGTTTAGTGTAATCTCTGTAAGAAACTATATTTTTTGTTGTTTATATTATTTTGTATACTGCATATATGTGTTCCTATTTAGTTTAGATTATTCAAGTACATGTATGTGTGTTTGTGTTTCTTGGTTTGATCTTGTGCGTAGGAAATGTTATGACTCTCTCAGAGTTGAACAAGCCATTTCTTGACGGTTTTACAGATAGTGATACTTTCACAACACGTTGTGGCTGGGGGCAATCGTATGTTTACCCTTTAAGCAACTAACGCTTTGGTCTGCTCTGTCTTCTCTCTTGTTTGTATTGGTATAATCCAGATTCTCCCTGCGCAGAGTTTAACATCGTTAGAGAAGGAAACTTTGAAATTGCCAGGTTTTCTGCTACAGAACGATCTACATCTAAAGAACACATGTTTTATGTACAACGTTGGGAAGTAGCTGTTCACTTATTAATCTTTTTATATTCATTTATAAATTTGTTTTATTTTATTTACGGATTTATTTGTTGACTGGTGTTTAATACCGTAATCAAAGTTTTTTTGCCAGTACGACAGCTATTAGGGGTAGACAAATACAGGTGCAGCCCTGCTCTTTGCCTTACATCTCACAAATCTCATGACTGAAGTCCGCAACCAAACCCGAGAGCTGGATTCTAACCTACGATCTTACTGAATGGTCGACACTCATTACACTTGCACTCAGAATTACCGACGTAAATTATCCTTGAATGCAGGGAAAATACCAAGCATCAAAATATACACCGGCCTCGTGTGCTCCGCTATTTCAGTTCCAGAAATATTTCCACCATAAGGTTCCGAGCAGAACCCTACCAGGAAATATCCTACAAGTTCCGAGTGAAACCGCTGATGAACCCATGCCCGGCGACCCCCTGCGCCATTGCTAGATCGATGCCGTGTTCCGACACCCCCGGGGCTCGGCTCGTCACACCCTAGGGCATATCGCTATAGTACAGAGAAGTGAAATGTGGACGCGGGGTGTAATGTGTATAATGAGGTGTCTAGACGTGAAGTTATCGAGTTACGCCACCAAAACGGAAGCGGGGAACTGCAATCCCTCTAGATATGCATGTTAATAGTGTCAAGCCTGGGCATAGAAATGTACATGTAAGGCTGCCGTCTGCAGGCTACCCCATCTTACTTGGTAATGAGTGACAGAATAAAGTGAATACATAAGCGTGTAGCTCGAGGGTATTTCCCTTCAGCTCAGAAGGCTTAGTGCTGGACTGGATACTTGGAACCATCCAAGTAGAGTAAATTAGACAAAAACACTGAATCTAGTCAACCAAATATAAATTCAACAATTTCTTGCATTGCGACACTCACCAAAGTATCTTCAACATACAATGAAGTAAAAGTAAAAGGGTGGGGGCGATTTACGTTTTCTGTCTTTTGTTCATTTTTTTGACGTTTTTGTTCCATGTGGGTGAAGGTCACCATTTTTTTTAGTGAAGGGTTCCTAGCACTCATAGATTTTTTACTGAATAAGAATATTTTACCTCTGTGACATGCATTTATGGATGGAGGAATCCTGCATGGCCAAACAACGCGTCGGCGAAACCATGCTTACAAACTTCCCTAACGTAAGGTTGCTTCCCCGCCATCGAGAGATTAATTCTAACTATCCGCCACACTGGCCCATTCCGACCATTCCTGAAGCGGAGCAATGTCGGCGCGCCCGGCAACAGCAGAAATTGCTCTATCGTTTGTCTTGGAAATGAGATTTCCGACGTCAGAACGACTTGGGAAGCCCTGTAGAGATTTGCAAGAAGAGTGCTATATCTCAGATCATTCCACTGTCCATTATCACAGCACTATATATTTATCACCGAGTAGCTCCCAACATCGTCAGGTGATACCGGGGATATTGTGATCGCGTGATGCTGCTGTGATGGCATTACCGGCTTCCGTAGTACAGTTCATGCCTCAGCCATTGTCTGGCTCGCTGACTTCCTTACGTCAACCAAATGAATTTCTCTTGTTTTTGTCTCACTACACGCCAAGTCGAGCATTACGCGAGGGATGGGAGGGTGGGGGGGGGGGATGGGGGAGGTAACTGTTCTATCCTTTCTCACAAACACATGACCCATCGAACACGATTAAATATTTATAGACAAATCTCCAGCCGGTGTAACTTATGTAACTCTCTAAGGGGTTATACAGTGTAATGTTCAGAAACATCGCCTACGCCTTCAAACGATACGAGGAATACATTTTATTCTTCTGGCTCCAACGCACTTTTTTGGGCCACAAAACCAACTGTCTGTTCTCTAGGATGAGATAAGATACGTTTCACTCCGCGACTAAATCACTGACAGGCCGAAATTTTACATGCTAGGAAACGTGATGAGGTATTTCATATGTTTAGTAACATCAAATTTATCGAACGAATTCCAGGTGGGTATTTATGATCCGTAAGGTCATTTTTACCAAATATAATATACGTCCACATATGGTGCTCCAAAACAGACCATGCTATATAAGCGTAGTTATAGAGAAATGTTTCCGTAAGACAGTAGTTCCCGGCGATATGTTTTGACCTTGTTGCCTTGGTCTACAACGTAGCCTCCTGTTATTTTAATTTTTTTTCAAAGACCATTTCCTTATTTTATGTCCCATCCACGTTAATCTAATGGAAGTTGTTTTCATGATATTTTATTTCCAGCCTGATGAATTGCTTCACTTATAACTTGGTACGTTTTCATAGGATATTTGGTTTGGCGTGTAAGCTGATGTTGTTGATTGGTAGGTAGCAGAAAGGTAAGTTCTAACATGATTACCTAGTTCACTATTTCCCAAAGAGGCTGGCGTTGGTTAAAGTAAAACGTCTAAAACTGTTGTAAAGTCACTCACACATTATCGATTTTAATGTAACCTGGTTACTGTTTAAATGTAGGAAGCATTAATTATTTTACTGCAATAATTATGGATTTTGATATATCATTCGAAAATACGTTCTTCGTTTCACTTTATGAAGAGGCCATGTACTGCCTTTGCCTTAGGCCACTGATGTGGTGGGTTCCAATCCACCTCTTGTAAGCTCAGTGAGGACTTTCACCGTCGGTGGACTATGCGCGCAATATACCAATGAACATCGCTAGTGTGGATAACTGTATGAGTGAATATACATTCCTTCACAATCATTTTGTAGGAAACATCACTCAATTAAGTAAATCAAGTACAAATGTAATTCCATTTACAATCCTTCGACTTTGAAAATCCCTGGGCCCAGCTTCACAAAGATGTCGTTCAAGCACGATCATTGCACATATACACAATGGTACCGTAATAGTGACGCACAAAGTGGGCCCTGGAAGACGGAATATCTGGTTTCACCAGATATGTTTCTCGAGATTGTGTTCGGAGATGTCAGTAGAGCAGAATGGCATGTGTTATCATGCAAACAATAATTTAAGCGTCCCGGTCTGGCTGGCTGACCGTGGGTCAGTGGTATATACAACAGGGTCTCCTGAGGACCTTCTTTCAAGATCTGTCTGCCTTGACCATTAATCAATTGGTCAGCTGAGTATTGATAAATATTGATATCGATCAGTTGGGTAATCTGGAGAGGTGTGTATAGTAATTGTGTTACCCATCGAGACCGCCAAAGCCGAATTGTGGATAAGTAAGGATAAGTCAACAAGGGAAACTCTACGGAAAGGTAGGCAAAGAAAAACATAACATATCTCCCTCACATCATATAGATAACATCAGCGTATTTCGGGTTCGAACACGATCTAAGTTAACCATAAAAATGGCATTTGGAAACATTTGCATGTCTTTATGCAAAATGTTAATTGTATGTCTTCGATCCGAAGGCTGCTTGCAGGAAGAGTGGGATACCAAATTGGAATGGTATAAGATGATTATAGTGTTAGAATTGTTCCCGCATCACGGACTGCGGATGTCGATATAGCCATTATTACAACAAGCTCACCCAGCTCTCAGTATCGTCAGGTGATACCGATGATATTGTGGTCTAACGACGCCACACTGATGGCTTAAATTGGCTTCCCTAGTCTTGCCCTTGCCACCGAAAAAAACATTTCTCTTGTTGTCGTTTCTGTTTCACTACACGTCAAGTCAAGCTTTACGGGGGTCTTTTCTATCTTCTATTCCTGACACAAGCTCTCGCTAAAACAATTAAATATTTATAGGCACATCTCCAGTCAGTGTAATTTAAGTAACAGCTCTGTAATGGGTTTTACAGCGAAATATTCAAGAACATTCAAGGAATATATTTATGCCATCCGCGACCAAGCCCGGGATAGTTCTGTCAGCCATCTTTCTGGCATTACAAAGACCTATAGAAAACACGAAGTAATGACAGTCATTAAGGACATGAGCTTACATGATATGTCAAGCACGTCTTCTTTTGTATTGTTTCTTTTTCTTTTCTTCTTTTTTTTGGTAAAAGAGCTCAGAATTCCCGTTGCATGAAGCAACAATGAGCATTCCCCAATGACGAGCCATTCTGGTAAACTGACAATCCTTTTGTGGTGACAACAGTTTACCGACTTTGATCCAGTACATCAAACATTTCCCACCTGGGTAGATATGACCCTTGGGGTGACTTTGCAAAATCTTGTACTTAAAATGTTTTCAATAAAAGCAGTAGTGCGATGTGACCTTGGATTGACCTTGTGATCTTGATGAACAGCCTCCTTCTATTGGGGCGATTGATTGGGAAGATAATTCACTTATTTTGTGCTCTAGCCATATTTATCTAATAGAAGTTGTTGTCTTGGTATTTTGTTTCTCACCTGACGGACTGTTTTACCTACTGCTTGGTACATTTCTGTAGGAAATACTGGTTTGGCGTATTTATTTATTTATTTGATTGATGTTTTACGCCGTACTCAAGAATATTTCACATATACGACGGTGGCCAGCATTATGGTGGTTGGAAAACGGGCAGAGCCCGGGGGTAACCCACAACCATCCGCACGTAGCTGTCAGACCTTCCCACTTACAGCCACAGAGGAAGCCAGCATGAGATGGACTTTTTGTCTGTTTTTAATGTTTTACTTTTCTTTTAATTCTCTTGGGAGCCGTTGCAAAACAATTTGTTAACTCAGTCAGGATGTATCGATTTATAACCTAATCACAATTTAAATGTTAAAACCATTAAATATTCTACTGCATTAATTAAAGATTAATTGATTATTTTCGAAAATGTGTGCATGATACACTGCGCGAGTTGTTAAGAAGGAGACATATAATACTGACTTGGAGTTGGCCACTGTAGTTTTGGGTTCAAATCCAGCTCTTTCTATCGGAACATTTGGGACGGTCTGTGCCCATAAGGAGATATGTGGATGGGCGTCTAATGGATACATCTGCAATACACTAATGAACCTGGATTGTTGAATGTATTGACACGAGAGAAATATCTATCAACTGAGTACTGAGTACAAGATCAGAACGTTGCTTGCATGTTTTGGATCAGATGACTGCTTGTCTAATATTTTGAGGCGTCTTGCACAAACATAGACTTGATATTTGATTTATGTCTTCGCTTACATTCAAAGCCAGATATTCGTCTCCGTGATTCCCTTGACTTTTCCAAGCTGACTTTTATAACGTGACAAATCATACATTACCTATTTTCCCCTGGAAATCACGATAGAATGTTAACGACTCCAGATATCCTCTATACAAATGCAAGGAAGAATGGGATACGAAGTCGAAAAGGTCTCAGATCATTCCAGTGCCAGGACTGCTCTCACACACGCAGCTACAATACCGGATTTTGAACACGCATCTCATGTGTTGGAGCGACTGGAAGGCAAGCTTCTTAATAACTTGGCATCGGTCCACTCCTGGCTGCTGTTAAAAGCCAGCGACTGTCTTAATTCTTTGGCGGTTTGTGTTATACGTCGTTTTTGGGAATTGGTCTTACAATTATTGACCTAGAACGTCCTTATTGGTTGACGACTGGTATACGAATGTCTGTTTCGACGTATAGATTTATGTACTTCGATAAAAACAGATCAGGTTCTTCAATATAAACAGGTCAGGTACTACGATATAAAAATGTCAGGTACTTCGATATAAAAATGTCAGGTACATCTGTTATGTGAACAACTGCCGCCAGGTCCTAAATTTAGCTTGTCACGGTTTACATATGCTGAGTTCAGGGCCTGCTGTCTGCCTCTACCTTAGAATGTTCCAGAATGCGCTCAGTTCGGTGCCTGTTTGTTTACAACAAGTATTCAAGAATTTTCTTACTCTAGAAAATTCCACCAGTCTATATAATACATATGAAAGCAGGTCAAAGGAGAAGAAAGGAGAATTATTGAGAGTTTTGGATGCTTTCGCTGGGTATTACTTTAGTAGGCCTTTTGTGCTGAATTTTGGTGTCTTTATAGCCTCTGGCTTTGTTATATCATATCTCCACCGAGCACTTGTTCAGTCTGAACTTGTATATTTAATTTGTGCTCTTGTGTACACAGTGCTTATTAGTATATGGACCCCGTCTGTGGAATTTTGTGTATATTTCGTCATACACTCAGTTATACTGTGGATTTTCCCTCTTGTGAATATTGCCTCTGTGCATTTTTAAGCATTGTGGAGTATATGGGTCCGTTTGGACTTGACACCGTTGTACATGTAAGTACTTTAGTATTTGTATAGACACTGCTATCCTTTCTTGTTAAACTTAAGAACTTATTTTTAAAAGTCGTAAAAATCTTGTTATCTGTTCTTGTTAAACCTAATAAATTGTTGAAAAATAAAATCTGCTGGTTTTGTTTATTTTTTGTGCGGCTAAACTGTCGTGTATTTCGAACAAGCCATTCTTTTATAAAACAGACAGTTTATCGTAACACATCGATATAAAAATGTCAGGTACTTTGATTTAAACAGGTCAGGTACTGTGAAATAGAAATGTCAGGTACTTCGATAGAAAAATGTCATGTACTTCGATATAAACAGGTCAGGTACTTCGATCTAAATAGATCAGGTATTTCGATATAAAAATGTCAAGTACATGGACATGGACAGGTCAGGGACTTCGATGAAAAAATGTCAGGTGCCGTGGAATAGAAATGTCAGGTACTTCGATATAAAAATGTCATGTACATCGATATAAAAATGTCGGCTACTTCAACATAAACAGGTCAGGCACATCGATATAAACAGGTCAGGTTCTTCGATCAGGTACTTCGATATAAACAGGTAGGGTTCTTCGATCTGAAAAAGGCAAGGTATTTCGATATAGAAAATGTCAGGTACTTCGATATAAAAATGTCAGGTACTTCGATATAAAAATGTCATGTACATCGATATAAAAATGTCAAGTACTTCGACATAAACAGGTCTGGTACTTCGATTTAGAAAATATCAGGTACTTCGATTTAGAAATGTTAGGTATTCGATATAAAAATGTCAGGTACTTTGATATAAACAGGTCAGCTACATTGATGTAAACAAATCAGGTGCTTGGATATTAAAACTCATATGGTAAATTCTAGAATTGTTACATACATGCACGACGGATTAAATTATTGCTAAAATCTCCAGAATTTTGCAAGCAATAATCCATGGAATGTAGGTAATCTTTCTCCATGGGTCATGAAATATATGGGACTGAATGGCTACGTCTTTTTCCTGTTCTACAGATTGCTTGCAGATAACGAGAATGACCAACCACGTCGTGGAGTAGAGCGTGTTTACTACGTTAACATCATGGTGTATTTGCTGCCACATACAAGCATCACGACATTTTCAGTTGGTTAGCGCGCTAGCGCAGCGTAATGAACCCAGTTCGGTCGCTGTGAGTTCAAGTCCAGTTCATGCTGTCTTCCTCTCCGGTCGTACGTGGGAAGGTCTGGCAGCAACTTGCGGATGGTCGTGGGTTTCTCCCGGGCTCTGCCCGGTTTCCACCCACTATAATCCTGGCCGAAGTCGTATAAGTGAAATATTCTTGAGTAGGGCGTAAAACACCAATCAAATAAAGAAATAAATAAATCAACACATTTTTATCGCTCCGTGGTGTTTCAACATCCGGCTAGCAAATTACGTCTAGGCGTTTAAGAAGAAACACGGCTCCATTGCACACAGATAATGGCTGCTAAATCCAGTTTTCTACGACAAAATTACAAGCAAGACATTCTATACACAGCTAGACACGCCAGAAGTGAAAACTTCCACTGTGTAAAACTGAAGCTCACTTGCAGAATATATAAAAGGTTAACAAAGGATTACTTTAGCAATTTTTGAATTTCACAATTATGTGTTATTAAATGAATTCAAGGGTACTCAAGTGTCCATTTCCTCTTGTTGTCTTCAGCCTGTAACCAGAAGCAATACAAACACTCCATTTCTGCATATTTTCTCAAAGAGACATATTCCTCAACACGTGATTATGTTTAACTTCGACCCTAATATGTCATGTCGGATCAGTTTTCAAGTCCCATAACTGTTATATAACCACTGTCTCCAGCCAAGATCTCATCACCAAGTCCTCCTTGCAGTTGACGCTCAATGTAATATCAATCTACCCCATTATATTTATTAACCGGTTATGAGTCTACTCGCCTTCTGGGGGATGAAGCATATTAAATCTGTTCTTTCAATATTTGCCGGAATATAACCTTTAGGGCTGTCACTTTTGTCCCCTTTGCACGAATCTGACTTGGTGTGAGATTGCGCTAATGGGCTCTGGTCATTCCGCAAAGATGGTGTAGTCGATAATTCTAAGATGACCTTGAGAGTGCCAAACGCAGGAACAAATAGCATGTTCCTGGACACTTGTGGTAAACTGTTTTGATCAGCATTAGTGTGCCCGTTTTGGACTAACGGTGTTGTGATGACAACACGGCATTTTGAGTAATTCTATTGAGCGGTGACGTCTAATAAATTGCAACTGACATCCCTGCTTTTTGTATTTTATTCTGCTTAAGCCCTGAAGCTGTAAACATATTTACATTTATTTATTTAACCAATCTGTTTCGTAATTGTGTCTAATTCCCCTTAACCCGGGATAAGGGTCTTACCGTCATCGTCTTGAATTATATCACCAATACATATTTTGATTACCCACAACTTACATACGGTTATAGTACACTATTTGGATATTCATTTCATTCATTTTTTAGAACATTTCTTTGCACCTTTGTTAAATCGTTAAAATTCCGTCCTGGTGTCGTATTTTATACACTATCTTAGTTCTTTGGTGTTTTGTATTCATCGTCGTTGTGGAACTGGTTGACAGCTTGTATACGAATGTCTCTTTCGGCGCATTGATTTACATGAGCATTTAGAGAAAAACCCTCACTGAGTTAAATTGATCGGATTTCATTGGCTACCTGTGACCATTTGCCTACCATCACAGTATTCTCGCTGTTCCGTTTTTTCACTCCATGATGTTGTCTTTTGTTATATTTGAGTGAGTCTGTATAAAAATTGGAGTTATTTTGGATTCTAGAAGCTTTTTGACTAATTTTCATCTCACCAAAAAAAAAAAAGCAAGAAAAATCAAAGTCAAAAAAATAAATAAATAAAAAAGTGTTTGGAAGGGCGGTGGAGTGCGTGGGTGTTTGGATGGGCGGTGGAGGGCGTGGGTGTTTAAATGCACACTGGAATGCGTGGGTGTTTGGATGGGCGGTGGAGTGCGTGGGTGTTTAGATGGGCGGTGGAGTGCGTGGGTGTTTGGATGGGCGGTGGAGTGCGTGGGTGTTTAAATGCACACTGGAATGCGTGGGTGTTTGGATGGGCGGTGGAGTGCGTGGGTGTTTAGATGGGCGGCGGACTGCGTGGGTGTTTGGATGGGCGGTGGAGTGCTTGGGTGTTTAGATGGGCGGTGGAGTGCGTGGGTGTTTGGATGGGCGGTGGAGTGCTTGGGTGTTTGGATGCTTGTTGAAGTGCGTGGGTGTTTACATGCACACTGGAGTGCGTGGGTGTTTGGAGGCGTCTGCCGTAAGATGCCATCAATTTTTTAGTTAATTTTAGTTTAGAAAATCATATCACCAGAAAAAGACGTGTGTTTACCAAAAATCAATGTCATTCGTTACGAAGATTTAGCCCATATCATTAATATTTGATAACTCATCTTACGAACATTTACATTAACACATCTCAATGTGGACAAATTCAATGCCAGAGTAGCATAAGTGCAAGACGATGATTGCTATTAAGAAAGAACCGACATGTCATGGCCACAAGTTTTCTGGCGGTTCATGATCAACGAAGCGTCTCAGCACGTTGATTTATTTACTTACTTGGAGTTTTAAGCCTCACTCAAAATGATTACATTAATATGACAGTGAAGAGCATTCTGGTGGGAGGAAAATAGCAGAACCCATGGAAATCTACGACTATCCGGAGGTTTCTAGCAGATCTTCCAACTTACGGCCGGATAGTAAGCGAGCACGAGCTGTACTTGAACCCAGTGCGAGCGACTGCATTGATGAGAGATTTCTGGGTTATTCTGGCGCGCTAGTACGCCGATTACAAGGCCACGGAAACCCGTTCAGCACTCTGAGATGATCAGAAAGACGCTTAGGTGAAATACAGCAAGCGGAACTAACGGGGAACACGCGAAGTTGTCACGTAAACCTGTGTAGTCCCACTTCAGTCATAGGTTGATTTATATCGATGAACGGTTCATCGGTAGCTCATTCTGCGACTGCCTTCCTCTTGGATCTTCCATTTGCAATTTGTGAAACAAACATGGATGTTTTGACACACATGCCAAACGAGATGACTGGATTTGATTTAAATACGCCTCAGCGCAAGGAAGAAGCAAAGTGCTCTCTGTAGATTTCTCCGGAGGGGGGATGGCTTTCATCTGACACTAATTTCGATGTAAACTCCAGATAATTATATTAATTCATTTGCTATAAACTGATTATAAGATTATCTGTGTGGTTTTTGCGATACTGTGATAAGAATTTAAATACCCTAGCCGATTCCAAAATCCAATTTGTTTGAAGGATTAAATCACTATAAAGTCCAAGCCCTAGGGTAAATATTATTTCTGCTTGGATACTGCTTGTGTATTTCTGCTTACTATGCTGTTGCCGTATTACCAGTGAAACAAAGTGAGCGTTTGAAGTCAAATGCTCGATGGTCATAATTACGTTACGTTTTACAACAGGGTCATGCCTTCAGCAGTACAGCCAGACAGACAGACAGACAGACAGACAGACAGACAGACAGACAGACAGACAGACAGACGGACGGACGGACGGACGGACGGACGGACGGACGGACGGACGGGCGGGCGGGCGGGCGGGCAGGCAGGCAGACAGACAGACAGACAGACAGGCAGGCAGGCAGGCAGGCAGGCAGACAGGCAGGGAGGCAGACATGCAGACAGACAGACAGACAGACAGACAGACAGACTTACTACATGTACTTTCTCTCTGCATTGTTCCACGCCTTTTTTACCCCCAAAAACCTTAAAGACAGGAGATTTTTAAAACTTTTTATAGGACGACGCCATTCCCGAAAAATAATTGTATAAAACAATGAGTGGTACAGCACTATCACATCCTGTGAGGGTTTTTCCCCTTATGGTTAAGACAGCTCTCGGGTTAAAAGAAAAACAGTTTTTGTCGATACTGCGCGAAATGAAGCATACATGCATGCATACATACATACATACATACATACATACAGACAGACAGACAGACAGACAGACAGACAGACAGACAGATATGCCGACAGACAGACAGACAGACATACAGACATACATACATACATAGGCCTGTATGTGCCTTGAGCTACATCGGTCATATCTATAAGTATCATCGATTACCTTGCATGCGTCCAGCAGTTATGTACTGAGAAGTAGACGGAAGCTGATTTCCTCTACACTCTCCATACAGACCGATAAAGCGCTGATGTCGAGTGGAAACTGTTCGGGTGTTTCCGGAAGACCAGACACTGTCGGAAACGGTCGATGGGTTGGAATAGACAATGATTGACAGCCACGTAGAATTACTAATCAGTGTTAATTGTGCGGACGAGTTTCGTCTGACTGGCTGTCACAGACACGTGATATCGTGCCGTGAACTTTGTCAGTCTGCGTTTTAAGAATGTTCTGGAAGCTTTATCTGTTTGCCATGGTTCTTACTGAAGCTGTTTTATCACACTGGATGGGAGCGGTCCTCGGCTTAGATTTAAATAGTATTTATGGCGCCTAGCAATGATCAACTAAACAGGTGAGCGGATAATTAAATAAATCGAACAGTGATCGCTACCGGAAATTATGCTAATGGCACCTTCTTTCTTGTCATCCTACTAACATTCCCAGTGTCATGCAATGAATTTCCATGTGAATACACGCCGGCAAAATCTTTACGCTCGGCCACTCAGGACTCGTTCTGGTATGATGACACAACAGTGTTTAAAGTATTACAGGAGCAAAACGCTTACTTGATCTGTATAATCTGTACGAACTTTGGAGAATTTTATACAAGATAAAGCACCTTGCACTCAGACAGAGAAGCCGTGTATCATAAGCATTCCCCTGAGAAGAACACAAACATCCCGTCCTTTGATGAATGGATGGACGATTATGGCTTAACGTCTCATCGGCAATATTTTAGCCATATCGTGAAGAGAATATGTTTAAAACAAAAAACAAGAGAGTTCGGTCCTTTGAAGAAAGCATTGCATTCATTGACCATTATGGGCACTATTTAGGCAATTTAACATTGAATGTTTATTCTTGTTTTAAGCACCACTTACGACAAAAGGGCAACAGTGAGACAGGCTTATTTAGGGGATGCTAGATGCTATGATTCTTGCATGGCGGTGTAAAGGGGTATTGACCATCCATTAATTATGCCTTGACTGGAAGCTCTATAGATTACACATCTGCTTTGCATGATCCAAGGTGTTTTCTTACACCATGGTATTTTTCAACTGTTTTGGAACCCTTGATCCAGCTTTGACAGAAGTTGTCCCCGCTGTAAACACGCGATGGTTGATATCCATCGCTTTGCTTGAGGGTTCAAATCTGGCTCGTCGCTCACAAAATATTATGTTGAACACAAAAGGAAATAGTAAACGTAAGAAAATGACTTCGGAATCACAACCTAGATGGTAGAAAGACAATGGAATATTTCCTCCACGCTGATCGGTTCATGCTCCAGTAAATGACGCGGCACCTCCCACGTGACCTGGTTACACCCGGGCGCTTAGTGTTGACTTCTTACACAGTTCCGATATCGCGTTACCCGGGAAGCAGATTCCAAGATGGCTTTTTTCTCCACGGTAAGAGGATTGTCGTCATCTCCGGGTCGAAAGATGCAGACAAAATACAAATATTGAAAGATGGGCCGCACTGATTCTCTAAAAAGGTGATTCCGTGAGAAGACTTTTATCTGCCTACTCCAGCTGTGTGGGACGGGACGAATGATGGATACGGGAGTCTTATTAAGGCTGTACGGGAATATTTGTATGCCTCATGGAGCCAGGTTGTCGGTCGGTCCAAATATGACCTGCATCGCGATGGCCTTCAAAACAGCATCTTGTTATAGAGTATGTTTGCTTTGAGCGAGTGTTATGATCATTAAATCTAAAGTGCAGCCATAAATCTGGGGAGCGACACTATTGTCAGCAGGAAACAAGCCAGTCAAGTGATTGAGTGAGTGCTTGCGGTTTAATGTAGCACTTAACAATTTTTCAGTCATATGACGACGAAGGAACCCTTAGAGTGTATGTAATGTGCCTCCCTGTTGCAGGACGGATTTCCACCACTTTTTTCTCTAGTGCAGCATCACTGAGACGACTTACCGAAGGCAAGTAAGCCGTCCAGCCCGAGCCATTATACTGATACGCGTCAACCAGTCGTTGCACTATCCTCTTCATGCCTAACGCCAAGCGCAGAAGTTACAACTTCTTTTTTTAAAGTCTTAGATATGACTGGACCCAGGATTGATCCTGAATCTACCACTCCCGAAGCGGACCGGCTACCAACTGTGCTATCGGGGCTGGTCAAGCCAGTCGAAACACTCTTCCAAACTGTAAAGAGCACAGACCATCTGTAATGGTAGATCCACACAGTAAAAGTGGCATTCTTGCAACAACAACATAACTGGCCTGAATTATGTCCCCACATTTAGAAGATGATTAATAATAAAGCTTTGATGAAAAGTTTGTGTGTCAAAATATGGTGGACTTCTTCGGAATATTTTACATGTATGTCTGTATAACAGCATGCGGCTTTTGTCCAGTGTACGGTTATTTAGACGACTTTATCTCTTGTGATCTTGCTTATATTTTCACTTGTTTATATTTTTTATGCAGGTAGCATGGAAAAATGTCAGATTTTTTTCTGAAATACCTGATAATCGATCTATAACTGCTTTATTGCCCAGATGACATTGTACAATAATGGAGTGTAGGATAAAGGACAGCACAAGAGAGAGGGATGGGTATCGGACAGTCTGGGGATATTGGACTGATGATGGGTGGTGGTATCGGACAGAGTCTGTGGATATTGGGCAGATTTTGGGTGGTGGTATCGGACAGAGTCTGGGGATATTGGACTGATTCTGGGTGGTGGTATCGGAAAGTGTCTGTGGATATTGGACAGATTTTGGGTGGTGGTATCGGACAGAGTCTGTGGATATTGGACAGATTCTGGAATGGTGGTATCAGACAGAGTCTGGGGATATTGGACAGATTTTGGGATGGTGGTATTGGACAGAGTCCCGGAATATTGGACAGATTTTGGATGATGGTATCGGACAGAGTCTGGGAATATTGGACAGATTTTGGGTGGTGGTATCGGACAGAGCCCCGGAATTTTGGACAGATTCTGGGATGGTGGTACCGGACACAGCCCCGGAATATTGGACAGATTTTGGGATGGTGGTATCGGACACAGCCCGGGGATATTGGAGAGATTTTGAGTGGTAGTATCGGACAGAACCCAGAATATTGGACAGGTTTTGAGATGGTGGTACCGGACAGAGTCCCGGAATATTGGACAGATTTTGGATGGTGGTATCGGACAGAGTCTGGGAATATTGGACAGATTTTGGGTGGTTTTATCGGACAGAGCCCCGGAATTTTGTACAGATTCTGGGATGGTGGTACCGGACAGAGCCCCGGAATATTGGACAGATTCTGGAATGGTGGTATCGGACAGAGTCTGGGAATATTGGACAGATTTTGGGTGGTTTTATCGGACAGAGCCCCGGAATTTTGTACAGATTCTGGGATGGTGGTACCGGACAGAGCCCCGGAATATTGGACAGATTCTGGAATGGTGGTATCGGACAGAGTCTGGGGATATTGGACAGATTTTGGGTGGTGGCACCGGACAGAGCCCGGGGATATTGGACTGATTCTGATTGACTGAGAACATGGGGATTTTGAACAAAGCCCTAGAATGTGGGGTGAGGATTACCGGACAGAGCCCGGTGATACTGGGTAGAGCCTTGGGGAAGGGAGGGGGTGGGGTCGTGTACATGTCGGAGCTTAGGGTATATTGATCAGAGCCTTGCGGCCAGATCCTGAGGGATGTTGAACAGATACTGGGGGGTATAGGACAGAACCTGTAGGCTATAGGACATAGCCTTCGAGGGAACCCAAGGGATAGGCCTACGATAGGCTAGTGCGAAGCGTAATGGGATATGTCAAGTACCAGTAGGCTCTTTGTCGGTGTACTTCAACTGGGTGTCTACTGCATGACGTTCCAGTGAGGTAGCACTGCAAATATGTCGGTACTAAGACCTACTTGCTATATAAGACAGCGACGTGATATGATCGAAGTTATGCTGAACGAGTCGTTAAACCAGACGCAGATTTAAAAGGCATCCCTTCGCTTTAATACATCTGACAGTCTATTGTCGACTTTAAACTGTTCACAAGTCTTCCATACAGAAGTTATAGATCACATAAATGACACACAAGTATATCATACAAGTATATTCACAAGTATATCATACAGAAGTTATAGATCACATAAATGACACACAAGAATCATACAGAAGTTATAGATCACATAAATGACACACAAGTATATCATACAAGTATATTCACAAGTATATCATACAGAAGTTATAGATCACATAAATGACACACAAGAATCATACAGAGGTTATAGATCACATAAATGACACACAAGTATATCATACCAGTATATTCACAAGTATATCATACAGAAGTTATAGATCACATAAATGACGCCTGATTTGTACCTTGACACGTGTAATGTGTTAGGATTGTTTATGGCTGTGAATCACTCAAAATCTTTCATGTAAGCCATTCAGAAAGCGAATTTGCATCATGCAGTATGTGTACGGCATTAAAAAAGTAAGTCAACAAAGAAAGACGTGCGTGGGCAAAGTGAGTCAGTTCTCAAGCTGAATTGCCATACTTTTATAAAGGGTCAGTGACATGTGGGTTGGAACCTCATTTCCGTGAACATTGTCTAACTAGTAAGGTTTGCAGATCTATTTGAAATCTACTGCGGCCATTTTTGATCTTGCCTCTGGAGAAAAATGGCGGGATTTTTCTGGGAGATACGGGCTAATATGAGATAATATTTTGATGAAAAACCCATGGAAGAAAAATCAATCGTCAAACCCTATCTGACAGAGGATGGTCAGAAAAGTAAAATTTTCGATGGCATTACTGACATGATCTAGTAACGTAGTAAATAATTGAGTAAATTACATTTTATGATGTAAACATTTTTCTTTGTGACAAGATTGAAGAGGAAGTTGCTATTACGTACTGTCTGTTGGGAACATTAAATGCAGCCAGTTTTACTTTCTAAGTTGCAGTTTCTGGTATTGACACATGTTCCAAATTGTCCTTTGTATTGTTATATGACATTTAAAGAGAAAAACAATTTAAAAAACAGGTTTTAATCTAGGAAGCGATTTTAGAGTTAAGACAAAATTTGCATGACAACATAAATTTTGGGTAAGTTATTGTAAAACAAATTTCAGCTAAAAATTCAGAAAGGAACATACCAAGTTTAATGATTGAAATTTAAACTCAAGTCTAAGATCGCTTCATGATCACGGGATCCGGTACATTAATTTCACCAGTTTTTCATGCAGAGGGATTGCGATAGTCTAGTTTAAATACTTCATATGCAGAAAATAACAGGGCTGGCAGCTAAGAAATGCTTGTATTATTTGGAAAGCCGCAACGAGGAAGTCTATGTGCTTCAAATGCAGGAGAAAGCGGACTGACAGCAAGAAAAAAAATTGCTAGCCGGCGTCGATGGGGAAAAAGAGTATCAAAGACATTGGTTGTCTCTTTACTTGAGGGCTGAAGAGCTCGGTTGAATGGCCCTGATAAAAGTCTAGGACAAATATACTCAGCGACGATGCGCAAGAGTCATGCAATCTGTGGTGATATTTTGCTGGTTTCCTTTGAGCAAATGGGGGCATTCTTCTGTTGTGTGTAAGACATTCACTAATGCGGTATTCGACCAACGGCGGAGACGACAACTGCTTTTGAGTGTATGTTGTTTATAGACGAAGGCTGAAGTCGGACAAACAACCTGGCAATCGGATCTGTTGTTGAACATAATGGTGCCTGTGTTGGAGTCTCGTCTGGTCACGGATCGCTCTTCAAACAAGATTTTCTGGTCAGATAAACGCTACAAGTTACAAGAGTACTTCATTGACAATGACACAATCGATAGCTAATCATTCTCTAAAGAAAAGTAAAATTTAACTAGATAAAATTGTTCTCGACAAGAGGGATAGTTTCAATTCTGACATTGCGAACTGCCCTCACTTGGGCAGCAATATACGGAAGGGTCCTGTGTGTTATGTGACGATTTCAATCAACGTCACGAGTAATTACTACAAAAACCTGTGTGTCAAGGGTCATGAAAAGCATTCACCTTAGGATTCGAAAGTTTTATAAATGAGCATAATTCTCTCGTAAGTAAATATGGTCAGATCGTTCAGAATTACTGGCACTCTGCTTCGTGATTGCGTCTGGTTTCACTTAGCCGGGATTGGGAGTAGTATATTCTTCGTGTTGAATTAGATCGCCACATTGGATACATGAACGGTTGCAATCGAACCGCAACTGAGATACATATTTTATTATCAACAACTTATATACTCGTATGATATACGATTTGAATACTGAATTTATCCATTCGCCTAGAAGACACATGTACCTTGCGCTTTTCCACCAATATTGAAAGCTGTTGACTGCTTCTCTTTCCATGATTCCGTCCTAATTTAGTACTTTAACTGATTTATGTTTGACGTCGTTTTGGGAATTGATCCCACGACTGTTAACCTGGAACGTCCATGTTGATTGACTGCTGGTAGGTTGGTAATGTTAGATTAAGATAGCATAAACTCGAGATTTTTCTGCTTCCCCTGTTTTTACTACATTGCTGGCAATATGCGGTCGGAAGCTGTCAGAGGATCTAGCTGAAATTGCACAGTGACTAACGGTGTCAACCAAACGTCAACCAACTCTGAATAATATTCAAATGTAGCCCAGAACATAGAAGAGAATAAAACAACTCCATGCTGTCTGTCTTAAATGGTTCTACGGCATGAAACATTCATTCGAAATATTTCTAACGGCATGATATAATTAAGACGCACAGCATAGAGAGAAAAACCAAAGCAGCGACGAGAGTCTGATAGCTAGCAAATGGTCACGCGTAACAGGTGAAATACGGTCTCTTGTCAGTCTACCTCAGTTAGGGTTTTATTCTGTTCATGTAAATGCATACTGCATAAATGCAGTAGCAAATTACATGCCCCCGAACACCATGGCGTAGGCAGAATTAGGTAAAAAATATGCGGCGATGCTAATTGCAATCTATTGGACGTCATTGATTACCATTGCCTTAAAGGTTCAAGAGGTGAAAGTATTTATGATGAAAACTCCATATGTATTTATAGAATGTCGTTTATGTCACACACAGAAGGGTTTGCTTAATTTGTTCTGTTTTAGACGTAGATATTTTTTCAGCGACAGTAGTCCCAGGCCGTTGAACACAGGGGCCAAAATACAATGTGTATTGATTTATCTATTTCTTGTGTATTTATTTGATTTATGTTTTACGCCGTGCTGAAGCTTAATAACATTTCACAATACGATGCGTCACCATCCGACCAACAACAGGTTATGACCTGTGTGAGGTTTATCTATAAATGTAACTGGGTTTAAATGAGACCGTCAATACTCTTCCGTCTGATCCAAGGAGTTACGCTATGGCCAAACCCAAAGGTGTATGCTTTTACCTGATCCCAGAAATTACGATATGGATCAAAGGCATAGCTGTGTTTAATTTAAGCCTGTTTGGCTTATTTTTAATCTCAGTATAAGCTTATTAAGCAAATCATTTAATAACAACCAATACAGGTATCATATGATCAGAGAGATTCATGAAGGAAAGGTAAATAAGCGTGGTGTCGACTCAAAAGATAAAATAGTTCAAAAGCGGAATTTTAAACTTGTGACTGTTTTGCAAAGAGGGTATATCCGCTCAGTAAATTAACTCAGAATGAATATCCGTCAGCTATACTGTGATATCGGTCGTCTAAGAGGCTTTGAATCACATAGAAATGCACCCTAGATTTGAAGGCCAGAGCGGCTCCAGTCTTTAGTTGTGTCGAGTTCGATGTCCATCTAAGCAGCCTGGAATCTACTGATAAGGAATGTTACTGACAAGTAAGCTATCTCACCAAACTTCCGCACAATGCTCAACAAGATGTAATACAGCTCAAGTCGTGCTCATTTCAATGTGTCTGCCTATCGACCTGGTTGCATTTCATCACATGTCGGAATTGGCAATAATATGGAGATTAGTCTGGTTCATATTGATTAGCTCTTGCATAACCGACGGCGGAAAAGGTGTCATTTGTCAACGTTTCAAGGACAAAAACTTTTTTGAAAATTAAAGAGAGAAACCGTTCACATTGTCTTCCGAGCAGTAAAGACTAGTTTTCTCCTCTGTAATCCTTTTGTTCTTCATCTTTCATAATTAAACTCAGTCCCAGCAGACTAGTGTTTGTGTCGCCTTTATGTCGCCGGCCAAGAATTCAGATGTAAAAGCAAGTCATATTGTTTAAGGTCGATGATGAAAGACGTGGGATTGAAAGAATTCAGTGTAGAAACTCATATGCCTTTAACAGTGTACTTTAACACCAGAAATGATGTAAGCCTACTATTTCTGTAATCGCACGATCACGTTTTCACATTGTTTGAGAACAAAAATTTAGATAATATGAAAATTTACCCATATACGAAGGTCTATGTTTCAACGAGCAAGGCGCAGATGGTTGTGGTTTCGGATCGGGCTCCGCCTGCTTTTTCCCACCATAATGCTGGCCACCTAGAAGAAACACAAACAATTTCAGCCCAAGTATGGTCCCATATGACGTATTGAAAAAAGCCTCTGCAGCAATTAGTTTTATAAATGACTCGACCAAAAACATACACCGAAAGCCATTTTTTACGCCTGTCAAATTACACTAAAAATTATTATTTATTTATTTTCTGCAGCTGGCGTAATTTATGTTATATTTGTAGCTTTTATTCCGATAACAAATGGTTTACACAGTGTTTGTATAATGGCTGAGCTCACGGGTTGGATGATACTTAGTTTATTATTTGATTGTTGCGTAACGACTTACGCTAATATTTGTACTTTTAATTGGCGGTCAGTAGTTTGTCAGTGGCAGTGGAAAGAGACCACGCATGACTCGTTAGTCATCCGTATGTGCCAAGGCAGCCCTTTGTTTTTGGCGTAAGAGGACCACAATAGACCTGTGCCTAATGTGCATGTAAGGTTTCTGGTAAGGCGATATTCATTATTGTCGAGGAAAGCCTTTTCTGTTGTGTGTAAGACATCCGCTAATGCGGAGACAACAAGTACATCTGGGCGTATGTTTCTGATGGTTGATTAATGACTCGGTCAAACTGGCTGATGGCGGACAAAGCTCAGTGAATCAGATACGGTAATGGTACCTGCGAGGAAGTCTCGTCCGCTCACGGATCGTTCTGCCAACAAGAGACGATTTTCTGGTAAGTTAAACGCTACGTTACGAAGGCAATTCACGGCCAATGACACAATCGATCAGTGACCATTCCTTACAGAAAACCATTCAACCAGATAACATTGTTTTCGATCGCTTGAAAGGTTTTATACTTCCTTGAATTTAAACCCCCATCGGATGCGAGGCACATGGAAACAGATTGTTACTTTGGAAACTGTTTGTATTGTGTTTTTTGCTAAAGATTTAAACACTTGCGAATAGAGTATTGTACTCCTACAACTATGGATGGAGGAAGCGGGAAATCTGGAAAGCTATCAAAGCTATATTGATTAACTGCAAGCCATTAACGTTGTATACAAAGGAAATAGTGTCTTCCAGTCAATTTTGACCCACAGAGAAAACAGTGCAATACTTTGAAAACGATTTGTCCTGAACTTTCTGGTAAAGACGTCAACACTTGTGAAAAGAGTGTTTTACTCTTGAGTTATGGCTGGACGAAAAAGGAAAAAAATATACTGAGTGACTGTAAACCATTAACGTTGTATGCACACGGGTATTGGCTAACACAGTTTATATTGGAGATTTTCCTGCTTCCTAAAAGTTTTGCGGCATTGATGACAATAGCCCGTCGGAAGCTGTCAGAGGGTCAAGGTGAAATTATAGACCGCCTAATGACGTACCAAGAGGAACATCAAAATGTGTCGCCCATCACAAAGGTGAATCCAATGTGGATGGTAGTCAAGTATCGTTCAGAACATGGTAGTAAGGGAAAGCAGCTAGAGTCTGTATTAAAGGGGTTCCTACAGCATGAAGCGTTTATTTACAAATATCTGTAACAACAGTATGAGGATCATTACCTTAGAGTACAAGAGGTTAAAGTCCTATTGTCACAAACGCAGATGCATTTATAAGCTCATTTAGCCATGTATATCAAACATTTGTGATTTGTTGATTTTACACGTAGGTATTTTTTCACCGACACCAAACACAGAATATTGAACATAGGCATCAAAACAGATGAAAAGAAGTTGATACTAATGTTAACCGACACAAATGTTTACCACGTTTCTACACCGCTGAAGACTGTGTGTATGTATGGACATTACTTTTCAACGTGGAATAGATTTTAAAACGCGATTTTAGCAAAGAGTGAAAATGTGAGAGTCTGACGGATTTATTTGCAAAAAATATACAGTACTAGAGTAAATGTAGCAACTGAAATCCGCGACCGCTTGGTGAACTCCGTATTTTAGTAGCACCTGGCGGCCTACACGCCCCGACCAGCCCACATACTGTACGGGATGTTTCACCTAAGGTTTTGTTTAACATAATAAAGTCCTACTTGCGGGTATGTACTTTTGTAAACTTCATGTAGTCTCATCTCTAAGATCTTAGTTTACATTTGTATGATAATCATTGTGGTGCCAAGGACGCCATCCTACCAAACCTCAGGCACACTGCTCATCAAGACGTAATAAAGCTCAGACCGAGCTCATTTCACTGTGCCTGCCCATCGACCCAGTCGCATTTCTTCACAGCTCGAAATAAGCAATGATATTGTAACCGATGGAGAAAAGGCGTCTTTTGTCAACGTTTTAAGGACAAAAACTTTTTCTTGATAAAAAGAGAAACCCTTCCCATTGTTTTCCGAGCGGCTGAAACTAGTTTGCTCCTCTCTAATCCTTTTGTTCTATATTACACATAATAAAGCGCTGTTGCCATAGGCTAATGTTTGTCGCCATTATGTCGCCAGCCAAGAATTCAGGTGTAAGAACAATATATTTTCATTTGGTCGATAATGAAAGACGCAGTATTGAAAGAGCTCGGTGCAGAAGCTCATAGGCTGTCAATAGTGTAACCTAATGCCGGAACTGGTGTACCTTTCCTGTAAGCACACGCTTGCTACGTTTTCCCACCGTAGCCATCAGTTAGAGGACAAACAACAATTTGGGGAAACGCGTGAATCACATCTCAAGCGAGAAAAAATGTGAAAAGTTTTTTTCCAACCATAATGCTGGCCGCCACCGTATAATTAAAATATTCTTGACAAAGGCGTAAATTCATATATGTAAATAAACAAACATCCCTAGTGCTCTGAACTAGATTAATGCTTGTGATACTGTCAAGAGCTACAGTCTTAAGGTAGACCACTACGATAATTACAATCCGCTGTCATGGGAGATGTTACGTACTGAACAAGAGGTGGGAATTCTCGGTAAATCAATTGGAATCTCTCACCGAGGCTCTTGGTCTTTCATCTCCACCTGCTCTAGAATGCAGCAGTCGTCCTGTGGCCTATTAAGTTCTCGTGCCGGGAACAATTCCCGTCCATAGATATAATGTCAAGAGGGGCTTAAGAACGTGAGTATAAGAATCCACCTTTACCTTATTGACCTTCATTCTCTTCCTGATACTTAAACCTGCTTGAAGTTGAACCGAACTTACCACACATGTCGTTTACTTAGTTTTTTTAGTACTCCGATGAACATTTGTAATGAGGAGCATACCAGGCAAGACCTAGGAAGGGATTTCAACTGAAGCCGAGTAAGTCGTATTTCTTCAGCTAGAAGAAACGCAAACAATTTCTGCCAAGTATGGTCCCCTTTGGCGTACTGAAAAGAAAAAGAGCCTCTGCAGCAAGTTGTTGTATAAATGACGATCCAATGGACAAAAAACATGCACCTGATGACATTATTTACGCCTGTCAAATTATACCAAAAACTGTTCTGCAGCGGATGTAGTTTATTGTTATATTTGTAGGTTTTTTCCGATATCAAATGGTTTACACAGTGTTTGTATAATGGCTGAGCTCACGGGTTGGATGATACTTAGTTTATTATTTGATTGTTGCGTAACGACTTACGCTAATATTTGTACTTTTAATTGGCGATCAGTAGTTTGTCAGTGGCAGTTGAAACAGATCACGCATGACTCGTTAGTCATCCGTTTGTGTCAAGGTAGCCCTGTGTCCTTTGCGTAAGAGGACAACAATAGACCCCTGTCTAATGTGTATGTAAGGTTTCTGGTAAGGCGATATTCATTATGGTCGAAGAAAGCGGACAGACATCTATAGCCTGGTCTATTGTGTGTAAGACATCCGCTAATGCGGAGACAAGTACTTCTGAGCGTATGTTTCTGATGGTTGATTAATGACTCGGTCAAACTGGCTGATGGCGGACAAAGCTCAGTGAATCAGACACGGTAATGGACACAATTGTACTTGCGAGGAAGTCTCGTCCGCTCACGGATCGTTCTGCCAACAAGAGACGATTTTCTGGTAAGACAAACGCTGAGTTACAAAGGCAATTTATGGCACAATCGATCAGTGACCATTCCCTAAAGAAAACCATTCAACCAGATAACATCGTCCTCGATCGCCTGGAAGATTTGATACTTCCTTGAATTTAAATCCCATCGGATTCGAGGCAGCTGAAAGAGTTTGTTACTTTTGGAGTTTGGAATCTGTTTGCATTGTGTTTTTTCTGATATAGATGTAAACACTTGTTTTATACTCTTAGAACTATGAATAGAGGAAACGGGAAATCTGAAAAGTTATCAAAAGTCATATTGATTAGCTGCAAGCCATTAACGTTGTATACACAAGAGGTAGTGTCTTCCAATCAATTTTGAGTCATAGAGAAAACAGAGTATTACTTTGGAAACGTTTTGTTTTGAAGATTCTGCTAAAGATGTCAGAGTGTGATACTCTGGAGTTATGGATTAAAGAAAAAAAGAAGTCTTTAGAGAGTAGAAAAGAGTTGTAAAAAGCTATATTGACTGACTATAAACTATAAACGTTGAATACACAACAGCTATCTACCAACATAGGGTATATTGGAGATTTTCCAGCTTCCTCCAGTTTTGCGACATTGATGACACAATGCTGTCGTAGGCCGTAGTACTTTTCAAAGTCTGAGCAGATTTTAAACATGATTTCAGCACAGGTGAAAACATGTCAAGCCAATATGTGCACTCCGCTTCCAGGTAAACTGTCTTTATTTGTTTAGGTCGTGAGTTTCCCCCAGGCTCTGCGAATATTTCATATAAGTGAAATATTCTTGAGTACGTCGTAAAACACTTATCAAATAAATAAATCATATAAATAAATCTATTTGTTTATTTTTTTGATTTGTGTTTTACGCAGTACTCAAGCTTAAGAATATTTCACTAATATGCCGCAGGTGTCCAGTATATTGATGGTAGAAAAACCACACAGAGCCCTGGAGAAACCCACGGTCGCCGGTTGCTGGCATGTAATACATGTATGTCTTTAAGACTGAAGCTGGTAATAGAATGGAGCTTCTGAACTCTAATTGTATTTATAAAGACGACTTTTTGTTAGAATGAGACTTAGTAATGTTTCACCGGAGCGAACGTTATGTATCTAAAGCCACACATAGAGCTGTGTTTAATTTAGGCCTTTTTGGCTTACGTTTAATCTCAATACAACTTTTTTTTTATCCAAAGCATTTAATAACAAATAGTACATGTGATTTAATGAAAGAAGTCCATGGTGGGAAGGTATCCAAACGACGGTGTCAGTGCGAAAGTTCATAGAACAATGCTAAAAGCAATAAACTAACTGAAAAGAGAAATGATCAACATATCACTATTTTGAATAAATTAAATCAGAAAGAATTCCCTCCGACTGCTGCGATGTAAGTCACCACGTGTAAACTTCAAAGAGGCTTTGATCCACATACGAATACTCCCTAGATTTGCAGTCTTTAACTGTGTCGGGTTTGCCATCCATATAAACAGTCGAATCAACTGATAATCAATGCTGCTGCCAAGGACGCTATCTCAACAAACCTTTTTGAGATATTAAGATATTAAGATCTAACAAAGCTCAGACCTTGCTTATTCCACTGTGTCTGTCTATCGACCCGGCCGCATTTCATCACAACTCGAAATAAGCCATACCATTCAGATTAGCCCTGTCAGTATTGATTAGCTGTTGCATAACCGACGGGACAACAACAGAAGCGTCTTTTGTCAACGTTTCAAGGACAAAACAGCTTCTAAAAAAATAAAACGAGAAAGCACTCACTTTTGAACGATGCAGACGAGTTTCCTTTTAGCCTCTCTTGCTCTAGATTATACATAATTAAACGCAACCGGCTGATGTTAGTGTTGCCATTCAGTCACCAGCCTTGAATTCTGGGACAAGAACAAGGAATTGTCGACTGGATCAGTCGATGATTAAAGACGAAGAATTAAAATGGCTTGGGGTAGAAGCTCCAAAGCTGTTTACAGTCTAGTCTGATACGATTTGTTTGTTTGTTTGATTGGTGTTTTACGCCGCACTCAAGAATATTTCACTTATACGACGGCGGCCAGCATTATGGTGGGTGGAAACCGGGCAGAGCACGGGGGAAACCCGAGGCCATCCGCAGGTTGCTGACAGACCTTCCCACGTAGGACTGGACTTGAACTCACGGCGACCGCATTGGTGAGAGACTCCTGGGTCAATACGCTGCGCTAGCGCGCTAACCAACTGAAACACGGAGGCCCCTAGTCTGATACGAGAAATGATGCACTCTTGCACTCTTTCTGTAAGTACACGCACAAGACGTTTTCCTTTTGTAGCGATGAGTTTGTGGACTTAAACTTCAATTTAGAGATAAACGTAAGAACATCGCCAAAGTGACGAAGATAATGTGAAAATTCTACCTGTATATATGTCTCAATTAAAATGAGTTTATTGAATTCTTTGTTTACTTTATTTTTTTTTTTTTTTTTGATTGGTGTTTTACGCCGTACTCAAGAATATTTCACTTATACGACGGCGGCCAGCATTATGGTGGGTGGAAACCGGGCAGAGCCCGGCGGAAACCCACGACCATCCGCAGGTTGCTGGCAGAGTTTACTTTATTGGTATCCCCCGGATGGTCGTTGGTCTCCTTCGGGTTCTGCCCGGCTTCCTCCGACCACAATGCTGACCACCGTCGGATAAGTGAAATATTCTTGACTTTGGTGTAAAACATGAATCAAACAAATATGTAAATATTGTCAAGTTGTTATTTCTACTATTTAAACCCCATTGTTTCCTTTGGGGCTCTGTTCGGTTTCTCACACTATAATCCTGGCATTGTATAAGTAAAATTGACCACAACTTGAAAATCCAATCAAACGAAGAAATAATATAAGCCCTCAGTATTCTGGGCTACATGAAAGCGTGTGATACTATCAAGAGTGGAGAGCTACAGTCTGGAGGGAGACTGCAGTCTTGGGAGACTTTGCATATTAATCAAGAGCTGGGAATTCTCGGTAAATTGAATAACAGACAGGCTGGACGCTCTTACCGAAGGTATTTGTCATTGGTTTCCATCTGTTCTGGAATGCATCAGTCGTCCGCTGGCCTGTTAACTCCTCGTGCCGGGAACAATTCCCGTACATAGCGGTAATGTCCAGAGGGGTTGAGGAACGTGAGCAGAAGACTGCAGCAA
Organism: Liolophura sinensis; assembly: GCF_032854445.1. Lineage (NCBI taxonomy): Eukaryota > Metazoa > Mollusca > Polyplacophora > Chitonida > Chitonidae > Liolophura > Liolophura sinensis. The sequence goes on from NC_088307.1 coordinate 3,165,002, forward strand.
CTCCGGCATATTTACCTTACTCTCTCACTAATACTTAAAACGGCTCTAAGTTTAACTCAACATTCCCGTTCCGATTCCCGTTCCGTTAAATAGCCAGACTTTTCTTTCAATCCGCTCATTTAATTCAAGTTTTTTTCTTTAAATCTGTAAAAGTTTTGGAATAACACATTTGTCGTTTACTTACTACCGAATTTGACCTAGCATATCGACTAAGAGGAGCTTCTGGTAATCAAGGGCCTAGTGTTCTCGCGAAACGCGGAATAACAAGGCGTTAGTAAGGCATCTTAAACAGAACATTTAATTGATCAAGTGCTCATCCAGTCTCTCCTGTGCACACAAGCAGTAATATTTCTGTCTGACAAATTGATTAAGTCCAGTTAATGATGCAAATCTCAGAGGTGTATGAGCAAAAGCAGTGAAATTTTTTCTTTAGCCAGAACAAACAGCGTCTCAGCTTAAGTCTATGCACCTGTTAATTGTATAAAGGACAATCCATTTCATAAAATAGGATACTAGATTAGCTGATGCAATTGCTTACGCTTGTCCAGTTGAACTAAGACTATTCATTTGCTGCGGCGTACGTCATTTGTGTGGTATTTGTAAAACATAAAAGCCGGTGACAAATGACCCGAGTTGTACTGAGCTCATGGACTTGATGATTTCTATCTCATGTATTCCTGAATGTTGTTTAACCCCACATTTAAAAGTTTTTGCTTTTAATTACCGGTCACTGTTATGGATAAAGGAAACCGAAGTGTTCAGGCTAAACCACCGACCTTTGGCAAGTACATTTCGACGTGTGACGCAAATATATACATATCTTATTGTTGGTAGACCGTGGTCTTTAGCAAACGCTTGATTACGTAAATGTACCTTTACACATGCGACTTTGAACGCTGATTATAGACGACAGACATAAGCACATACGTACGATGCAGATGGTCTAGCACCATACACAAACCATAGCTCAGTCAGAAATATGACAAAGAGAATGCAGAAGTGTCCCAGTCCAGACACATATCACACAGCCCATCCTTACACGGATGACACACCTGCAGAGCTACGAATTGAGTGGAAAGTAAAACATATTTTACTCATAAAGAAATACCCCGGATCGTGTAAACTTGAAGTAAATCCCCATAAGACAAATAAATAAAGGGGAAAGCGGTAGTACTGTAAACTGGAAGGCAATTTTGAGAAAATCTCCAGAGAATACAGTATAGAGAAATGTGCAAAGATGTAGCGATAAGAGTGTCATCCACATCATGTGGAAAATGTTTATTTTCAGGATGTCACACTTAAAATATGTTAAACTTCTTGTTAAAAATGACAAATTACAAGCTTTACAGTGAAGTGTGAAGTAACTGTAAAATGTCCTTGTCTTCCTTTTCCGTGAATGTTTACCTGAACTGTGACAGGAATTACTCAGTTCATGACATTCAGTTTATTTTTGTAGCCATATGACCTCAGGACAGTATGACTTCAGAGTTTAAAGGGAGAAAATTGTTTTATAAAAAACAGAAAAGGAAAAAGAAAACAATGCAGCCTACTTCGCAAAGATCGTTGTGTAGACTCTCTTACTACGTGCAGTTTGTTCCTACAGTACGGGGTATACGCATTACTCTCCACACACGTTCTCTTAACCGTCAAACTTGACATTATGAGCTAGAAAAAGGATTCTGACTGCGTTCGTTGTGCAATAGCATGGAAATCCAGAGCTATATGGATAGCGGCTATGAGGGATTTTACAGCTAGATGAATATAGGCGACAGGCTTAATCTCATTTGTTATGTGTGAGATGTTGAGACGCGTGTGCTTTCTGGATCGATTTTTTGGTCAGGTAAACACTATTACATACAGCAATTCACGGCGAATGACACAATCGATCTTGGGTCAATTTCACCGCTACCCGCTCAGTCATATAGTCTGTTGACGGGTCATGTAACAGGCTATCGACTACAAGACATCGGTTAGTATCCTAAAGGTTACAGTCAAGGATAATTCACTTCCTCAGAGTATTCTTCCTCTTTTTATTTAGCTTTCTTTTTTTTTTCTTTGATAATATTTTTGTGTGTGTTCATATACTTATAGTAATTGCTGCAATCCTAGATGATGTAAACAATAAACTGCAGCTGGGGCTCCTCTGGTCGAGGTGGTTAGCGTTCCAACTAATGGCGTCATTCCAAAAACCTCTCACCAACGCTGTGAGTTCAAGTCAAGCTCATGCTGATTTCCTGTCCAACCGCACACGAGAAGGTCTACCAGCAACCTGCCCGCTTTCCCCTCATTACAGCGTTTCACCGCTGCTTCATTTTCCGGAATACAGTTGGTCGAGTATCTCTAACATAGGTGAATGTGGCTGAGACCCTGATTTGCCTATGTATACGTCCTCTTAATGCACTGATCATCGCAATATTCCAAGACGATCCTGGTTTTCTGTACCGCTCTATGATTCAAGTGATGCTTAATTCTTAGTGTTTATGAAATTCAGTGTTCAGTTTTGTTAGTCATCATCTTACTAAAAAATCTACTCAATTACGCGTAAAGTCATCGTATATTAGACTTATTTCTACAACTTTACACATAATATATTATTGCCAGGTTGAATTTCGGCCTATAAATCACGCAGAAACATTGACTGGAATAACGCTAAGTTGTAAACAACGTAATCGGCACTCTGACTAGATCGTAACGTGTCTTAACAATCTGATGATAGGCACTGTCTGATACGCCCAAATTTCCAAACCGTCGTCTGGACTCTAGACAGATGGTCCATTTATGGTTGAAAACCTCAGTGTCGTGTCAGACCAGACCTATTAGTTCAGTCGAACGTATCGAACTATCGGCTGACATTTCCCCAGAAAGTAATGGCCACTCTTCCGCTGTGGCGTGCTGGGTATTGAACCGAGAATTTTGGACAGCTTGAGAGAAACTTACTTCACCAGTCTGTGTTGACAAATTGTGCCTTAGTAGAGCGAGTACACGCCGATGACAAATTAGCAGTCTTATCGAAATGAGCGGAATAAAGAGAAGATATCTGGCTCATTACTGGCAATCCAAACACGGAATTAAAAACAAATCTCTGATGAACAGTTGCTCTCGCCATTTGTCAAGCCAACACATCGGAAAGGCATTGTTGACCATGTTCTGTAGCCGATATGTTCCCTCTTAGTCTCTTTGTCCACGCGTACATACTTCCACAAACTTTCCCCTCTGCGGCCACATCTACCATCTCAATATGCGAAGGACTTGATTACACTCAGTTGAATGTAGATCGTGTATCACAGCTGGTGTTCTGATACAGAACCCGGACAATTAATCTCCACCAGACCGGTTCATTACTATATACTGCACTCCACTTGGTGTATCTTTTGACTCGTTTGGTCATCAAATGACACACAATAAAAAACATTCAGAGTACTCCACACCATCGGATCAAACTCAGACAATGTCATATGGCTCGTGCTACACCTCATCTTGATCATCGAGTATAGGTAAATGTGTTTCTTAGAGGCCTGTCAAGTAGTACTGTATACCCAGAAGGCCTCATCATGTCCACCAAGTGAAACTGTACACCCAGAAGGCCTCATCATGTCCACCAAGTGAAACTGTATACCCAGAAGGCCTCATCATGTCAACCAAGTAAAACTGTATACCCAGAAGGTCTCACCATGTCCATCAAGTAAAACTGTATACCCAGAAGGCCTCATCACCAAGTAAAACTGTAAACCCAGAAGGTCTCAACGTGTCCACCAAGTAAAACTTTATACCCAGAAGGTCTCACCATGTCGACCTAATAAAACTGTATACCCAGAAGGTCTATTCATGTCCACCAGGTAAAACTGTATACCCAGAGGGCCTCACAATGTCAATCAAGTAAAACAGTATACCCAGAAGGTCTCACCATGTCCATCAAGTAAAACTGTATACCCAGAAGGCCTCATCACCAAGTAAAACTGTAAACCCAGAAGGTCTCAACGTGTCCACCAAGTAAAACTTTATACCCAGAAGGTCTCACCATGTCGACCTAATAAAACTGTATACCCAGAAGGTCTATTCATGTCCACCAGGTAAAACTGTATACCCAGAGGGCCTCACAATGTCAATCAAGTAAAACAGTATACCCAGAAGGCCTCATCATGTCCACCTAGTAAAACTGTATACCCAGAAGGCCTAATGATGTCCACCAGGTGAAACTGTATACTCAGAAGGCCTCACAATGTCAACCAAGTAAAACTGTATACCCAGAAGGTCTCATCATGTCCACCAAGTAAAACTGTACACCCAGAAAACCTCATCATGTCCACCAAGTAAAACTGTATACCCAGAAGGCCTCATCATGTCCACCAAGTAAAACTGTATACCCAGAAGGTCTCACAATGTCCACTGGGTAAAACTGCATACCCAGAAGGCCTCATCATGTCAACCAAGTAAAACTGTATACCCAGAAGGTCTCATCATGTCCACCAAGTAAAACTGTACACCCAGAAAACCTCATCATGTCCACCAAGTAAAACTGTATACCCAGAAGGCCTCATCATGTCCACCAAGTAAAACTGTATACCCAGAAGGTCTCACAATGTCCACTGGGTAAAACTGCATACCCAGAAGGCCTCATCATGTCAACCAAGTAAAACTGTATACCCAGAAGGTCTCAACATGCCAACCAGGTAAAACTGTGCACCCAGAAGGCCTCATCATGTCCACCAAGTAAAACTGTATAACCAGAAGGTCTCACCATGTCCACCAAGTAAAACTGTATAACCAGAAGGTCTCACCATGTCCACCTAGTAAAACTGTATATCCACAAGGCCTCATCTTGTCCACTAAGTAAAACTGTATACCCAGAAGGCCTCATCATGTCCACCAAGTAAAACTGTATACCCACAAGTCCTCATTATGTCAACGAAGTAAAACTGTATAACCACAAGGCCTCATCATGTCAACGAAGTAAAACTGTTTACACAGAAGGCCCACCAAATAAAACTGTATACCCAACATAAGGGGAAGGCATAATCATGTCCACCAGGTTAAACTGTATACCCAGAAGGTCTCAACATGTCCACCAGTTAAAACTGTATACCCAACATTAAAGGTATTGCCTGTATTTGCCAGTTTGTTTCAGTTGGAATATTATGCTTTGATTTGTTTTCCAAATCACTCACCATGATGTTTGTAAATTACTTTGCTCCGCGCAACATCTTTACCAAATATGAAGTGTCTTTTACACGATTGCACTCTAAAATTATTCTTAACATATTGAGATACCACAACTACCAAACTACAAATTTGTCGCATACTGTTAACAAGTATTTTCGATTTACTCTAGCGTAAATGATTCTTTGGTCGGCTCTAAATAAAATGTGGGTGATCTGTATCAGAAATAAGTCGAATTAGTGATATTTCATCTATGCAGAAACACAAACAGTTTTACCTGAAACGCTATGCGAATTATCCATATTGAGGTAAATATCATGTAGAAGTCAGTCCGGGCATTGCACTACCTCAGCCTTGTTCAAACAACTGAAGACTATATGTTAGTTTGAGGACTAAATTCATTCTATGATAGTTTAAAGACTCAAGGAAATTTTTAATTGTTTGAATGCTGAATCTATGCTTCAAAACAGTAATCTGCCAGCAATCAACAAAAGTGGACGTTCCAGGCCAATAATCGCAAGGCCAATTCCCAAAATGACGTTTAACTCAAACCAATAAGAATTAAGAAAGTATATAAAGTATAAAATTACGAATAAGTCTTGCAAACAGGACCGAGTCAACAGTTTTCAGTGATGTTGAAATGATGCAGCAAATGTTCTTGGCGAATGACCGATATCAGTATCTAAATCGTGTATCATGTTGGTTTTTAAATTGTCAATAATATAATATGTATCTCAGTTGGGCTTCGTTTGCAACCGTCCATAAATTCATGGATGAATATAGCCGGGGATTAAGCGGAATTAGGCACAACCATGAAGCAGAGTGCCAGAGATTGTGGACGCTCTGTTGACAACTGTCTATTATAAGCCAGACTTAGATATTTTCTGAGTCTAGGTAAAATTGCAAGCTGCTCCTAAAATATGTCTATATATATTTAGTCCGTTTAATGCAATACGTGGAAAATGGAAATAAATAACTTCAACCAAGGTAATGGCCTCTTTTGAAACAGAGAACAGTAATGAACAGTTATGTTGGGAAATGTCTCCAGTACCTTGCATTACAAGTGCATGTATGTGGTACAGCTGAAACGTCGGTTTGCACCTCACGTACAAGTAATAACGCAAAGGATTGGGCAGTTGCTTAAGCTTGTTTCCCAAACAGCACATGGTCTGATTTGATTCAATACAAAGAAACACAAAACGAGGTCAGTTCAAGTAAACCAGCGATGACATACAAAGGGATACATGACCACTTGGTTTTCCTTTCTTAATACGTAGTATATGATGTGGCGCAACATATAAAACTTCACAAAAAGCCTACCATCTTTCTTCTCAACGCGTAAAAATAGCTTTAACTACAATTTTCATAAGGCTCCAACATTCAGTCCGAAAATTAACGAGCCTGCTGTGATGAAGTCGTCGATGTTGCTGTCAAAGGAACTTTTATTGGGGAAAAGCCTGCATTAGGAGCGTTAAGCCGGGCCTGCTTTCCCTTTGAGAATTTCAAGTTTTAAGTGTGGCACTTAAGTGTGCTCAAATTTTTGAGCATTTCTGAAAATTGACGGAAAATATGCATAAAATAAAGGGTTTATTAAGGAATATAAATACCTAAAAATGACACAATTTAAAAAAAATAATTAGCATACCTTTCTTCATGTTTCTTAAAATCATATGTTTCGTTATACAGAAGCTTTTCATGTACCCATTAAGGTAATTGGCATCTGGTCACACACAATTTGTAAAGTACACTCCATGAACGCTTTTTATTTTAATCAAGCTTTTATTCTAATATGTGAATGTGTGGTCTGTTGTATTACATTTAGTCACGAGGAACCCTTGTTTCCGAAAAGCTGTATAAAAACTGCCCAAAGTCTCAAGGGCCAGCAAAACACCTACATGTATATTTAGAAAGATCCTCTCACTATCGTGTAATATTGATTGCACATTTTCAAAGAGGAGAGAAGATGGTGTGGTAATCGACAATTGATCACACGCAACCAGTGAAATACGGCCTCTTGTCAGCTACACAAGTCAGGGTTTTGTTTTAACTGTTCATATAAATGCTTAAACAGTAACAGTTGCACGTCCCTAGCCGCCCTCTTGAAGCACAACTAAGCAGAAGAACATTCCGTTGGTTGTGGGGTTCAACATTGCTCTTAGAATAACAGACAATTCTACGCATCTGTCTTATCTTATCAGCAATGTAAAAAGTCACCAGCATTTTATGAAGATTCCATCGGAATACACTGTTTCAGGCACATCAACAGCGTTGTGGTAATACGGTGTCATTTAATAACAGTAGTCGATATTGTCTTGCAAGGGAAACTTGTTAAAACACAAAGCTTGTTTGAGATGTATGTTTTCTGGATCTTTTATTGCCTGGCTCTAATATTGTCTGACCTCCAAGAATGTTCAGGTAAAGCCCTCCCTACGCTGTGCGCTTGTTGACCGGTCAGGGTTTTCAGTCATTGGGCAACTTCAGTAACACGACGCCTACAGAAGATATCACTACTAAAAGCAATATCCTGACACCGGAACAATTTACGTTTGTAACGTGTCACCACGCTAATCAAACATAAAGGAAACTAAGCTTCATATTGGACTTAAATACACCGACCCTGGCAACAAAATAACCTTTAAAACGTCATTCATAGAAAATTTAGATACTGTGATAAGTATATGTGATAATCCCATTTACATTTTGATTTTATGTCTGTATCACGCTAAACATCTGCAGTGAATAGTTTTGAATAATGCAATAACAAGCTTGAGGATGTTCTTACTCATTCTGTTTCTATATCGTACTTGGAGCACAGTTTGACAAATATATCTCCCCTCATTCCTGTTTCCACCATCATTAAACCTAACCACTGCCGGTTAAGTGGAAAGGCCTTGAATATATAGTTAGACACCAGTGAAATAAATCAACACATAAATCAGAGGAGCAGCAAGATCAAGGAAATAGACCCCGTTAGCGGTATGACCTGGAATTCAACAAATCATAAATGTTTAGCATTCAGTACAATCAACCAATCAGATAATTAAATAAAATGAATCAATATGATCATGTCAATACACAATCTGAAACAAGACACACAGATTGTTATGATAGATGTCAGACATCCGTTTCTAAATGAAGATGCGACTGACATTTGTCCTACTTACTCTAAAATAAAATGGATTTAATTTGTTAACAAAGATGACATCAAGATTACAAGTAACATTTATCGAAATAACAAATTCACCTAAAAGCAAAATGACGCCGTAATATCCCAGTAAATTTAACTGCAAGTGCAAAACGGAAAACTACGGACAGACAATTGACAATCTGAGTCATCACGTGAGGAGAAAACAAGCCATTTTCTATTCTCACACGCTATTTGTTCATTTTACCCATAGCTTCCCTCATGGGAATGTCTATAGGTTAAGTGGCTCAGGTGTGCCTCTCTTATAAACTTCGCCGTCGGAATGCGCGATAAAAGAAATAAGCTCTGGCCTAATACCAGCTAGGAATGTGCCAGACGTTTCAGATGCCATAATAGGGCAGTGTTTAGTTTTGAGGACAATCGTTGCCCGACCTTGCAATATCCTGTCCGTCTAACTGGACACGGGAAGAGACCTGAACACGGGAAGAGTCCCCTCCACAGTTATTTACCCTTCTCCTCCTACTGGGAGGACAAAGATCCCTCTCACTGAGAGCCACATTGTACAACAACGACACCCAAAAACTAAGGGACGACTGAAGTGGCCTGCAGAATTACAGAATCAACTCCTAAGAGAGCGGACAATATCGGCGCAACACCGAATAGAACCATTTTTCGAATAGACACGAGAACAACGTCAGAATCCTTAAACTATTTTTCTTATATCAACTGTGGAGAAATAGTTCAAGCCCCAAGGGTTCTGGATTAGATGAATACGCGTGATATTGTCAAGACTAAAGAGCTACAGTCTAAAGGGAGACCACTGCGATGAATTACGATCCGTCGTTTTTGGAGACGTTACATGTTAAACAAGAGCTGGGAATTCTAGGTTCATCGATTAACAGGTCCGCTGGACGCTCTTACCGAAGGTCTTTGTCACTGATTTCCATCTGTTCTGTAATGCAGTAGTCTTTCGCTGGGCTGTTAACTTCTCGTGCTGGGGGCAATTCGCGTTCATAGCTGTGATGTTCAGAGGGGCTGGGAAGAAGACTCCACCAGGTCTGCGATATTTACCTTCATTTTCTCAGTAATCATTAAAAACTCCAACTTCCAACATAACCAAGATTCTCCTCTCGTGAAATGGCAAGACACTTCTTTCAATCCATCCATTTAAGGGTTTTATAACCTGTAAGATTTCTGCAAACCAGGGAAACATTTGCGGTTTATTTGCTACCGAATTTGGCCTAGCGTATCGAATTACACCAGCTTATCGAATTCTGGTAACGAAATGCCGGGCACAATCACGGCTTAATTCTCACGGAACACGCAATAACATCCGGTCGACGGTAACAAGGTAACTTAAACAGAGCTCTAATCTCATCAGCTAAGCATTCAGTCTCTCCTGTACACACAAACAGTAATATTTTTGTTCCACAAACTGATTATACCCAAATAATGAGGCGAATCGTAGGGAAGGCCTGGGACGGGATTTAAAATAAAGCAGTGGAATTACTTTAGCGACAAGAAACGCAGATAGCCTCAGCTTAAGCACAATGCCATGTGGCAAAATCGCCAAAACCTTCTAGACCAATTACTCGTGTGAATGGCAATCAACTTCACAAAATAAGATATAGGAGATGCAATTATTCACACCTTTTCAATTAAATTGAAGACCATTCATTTCCTGTACCTTACGTTATTTCCGACACATTTTTAAACGGATGACGCCCTGGATTTTGAAATGATATTTTGCAAGTACTTTCCTGTATGTGACGTAGATGTATGCAAATCATATTGGTGGAAGACATGTGGCGTTAAACAGACGTTAGATTTGACAAACGGTCAAAGGAGATCGATAACAGTTATTGCCACACATCAGTCTAGTGATAACAGAGACTGTATCGTATGTAGAAAATGCCAATATCAATTTAATTGTCAAAATTGTGTCACAATTAAAATGTGAAAGAGTTCAAACATTGCAAACGTTTACTTTACATTTAAGTGTTAATTCGCTGCAAAATACCGCTTCAGGGCGCCAGCCTTGCTCAGACATAAAAAGCTTTCTGTATGATAGATATCTCCATCGGCATTCACGCAAAGACCTCAGAGTAAATCTCATTTCTTGTTTACAAGGCATCGATTACAGCACTCCAGAAGAGTGTGCCGCTTCTTATTCAACATGGACAGTAAAACAAGAGCAGCGACCACACTGTTTTTGTTGGTAAATGATCTCACTTTAGTGAGAGTTTCATTCCGGAGGATGCTTAAAAAGTGAAACCTTACAAACGCCCCAGCATGATACACCATGTCTCACGCAGATTTACATGTAGTTGAGAGTGCACCCAGATGTTGTCAAACTTACTTGCCAGACGCTTACCTAACAACCCATTGTAATACGGGTTAGATATGTCAATCTACGAATTCAGCTGAATGTCAGAGAGGCTTGAATAATTATTTTTATCAGATAAAATGTAGTGCAAATGAAGATGATCTCCGAAGTGGGACACTTTCTTTATGCTTTTCTAGTAATCCACACAGGCAAACCAATGACTAACTTGTGATTCGGCAAACAGGACCGGTTGTACAGATTTCTTAGCATTAAAAATAATTGCACAAGTGGTGATGGAAACGTTTCGTGAACTCGGTATTTACCTAAAAGAAGTGACAACAGAGACTGAATTGTATGCGCAAAATGTTAATATCAATATGTGTCACACTTACAGTGTGTCGCGTTTTAAACAATGCAACCGTCTTCTTTACACTGTGAGTTCGCTGTAAAATACCTCTTCAGTGCACAGCACCTTGCCTATAACATGAGAGCTTCCTGGCTGACGGATAATCGCATTTTTTGTGTGTAAGGCATGGTTTAATAACGGTATACATTCCGGTGAATTCATGGCCCAGTTATCCAGATGTGATGGTTGACAGCGTCGTGACGTAATACTTAATAATAGTCAAAGGGCTTAGTGCTATATTTCAACATTACCCTTACACGTTGGATACAATCACCTCATTTGGCATGGGGATCCCTTGAAGCCTAGCAATTAATGTTATCTTAGGGGTCCTCTGGAGTTTTTTTAAAAAGTTCGTTAAAAGCACCAAAATTCAAAATTGCCGACATCAATGACAAATTATAGCTTTTCAGAATGAAAATGAAAGAATGAAAAAAAAAAAAAAAGAAAACAAAACAAAAAAAAAAACAAACAAACAAAGGAAACATACATTAATTACATTGGACGAAACATACTGTCTGGTGTAGTTATTTACTACTTGTTTACATGTTTGTGTATGCAAGGTCTTTGTGTCCAGCAATACACACACATTACACACCCCCGATCCAAGTCTATATAGGTCGACGTTATTTCTTACGCTTATGTATATATACATGGTTATTGATAACCTACTGCATATAACACCACTGAACAAACCTTAGCTTGTGTGGTAGCAATTGCCTACAGTGCTAGTACAACTTTCGATATACATGTATATAATACGGATATTCCATGAATACACCCGAGTACACACTTCTCCATTATATCACATCAAACAAACTATATGTCTATACCAAAGTAGCTGAACGGCAGTATACACTTTAGTAATTATAATGGTCACAGTGTTCATCCACATTACTACGTAAAGCCTGTAATGTACACAGTAATGTCGCCAAAGTAGACGCTCAATACATCAATTAGCTTTATTACAAATAAGCAATAATATTTACCACCACATCCGCCAAGGAATGATTCAAGAGGTTTTCATATGGATGCATCGTACTTAACATACTGGGCCTGTGAGCAAGTAATACATAGTCTACTGTCAGCTGCATACAACAACTGCCTGTACATGTACGTATTTAACAACATACAGACTATGAACAAATGATAAAAGAGAGTTATCAGAACTTTTCCACAAGCTGTCTGCTACTTCAGCAATACATGAATAGAATACAAAACTAACAACAAACGCTGACAAAAGGGAAATGGACGGAGAGTTCTTGTCCATGATTAAACCAATACTATATTGAGTCTAATATCATTAACAGACCCCACAGTTTGTGATTTGCGCAAGTACTACGCAAGATACAAGTCATCGAGAGCAACTGCAATGCAGTCTGTCTGAGCACGCAGCAGGCAACGAGAATTTGGAAAACTATAAAAATCGCAGAAGGTACTTCCCTCCAAAAACCTCACGGGGTGTCGGCAATTGCTAAAAACTGCCAGTGAAACATGAGTTTCTGTAAGTAAAGCCTATGGACATCTAAATCTGTTTCACAAATCAAAGAGGAGGGCAGCGTGCTGCAATACTATACTCGCACATGTGCTAATCACCGTGTACAACAACCAAACAGGGAGCGATTACACTATCAGTTAGCCGCAGAGTAACAGATCTGGCTCATTGCATGGGACAATGCTTATTCACCATGACAGTTGTTCGGGCGGCTATATCAACCAGAAAACCCGATGTTTTCGGCTAGGCTGCGACAGTGATCACGGACCACATGTTGTTATGCACCCCAATGACGTAACCTGACCCTGACATTACCTTACGCAAGGAAATAACTCTGCCTGTCAGATTATGTACAGAAAATGCTTTCTTCACATTCCAAATATGCTTCCATCTATTTAGGTGTTTGTGATTCAACATGGAGCTAAATTGGGATCGCTGCGTGATTTGCCAGCAAGAGACTGCTGAGCCGTTCAAGTGTCCGTTGAAGAGCCTTGGAACCAGTAGTGATAAGGCATATGCAGGCTACAAGTTTTTTCTGACCAATGTAGAACAGTTTGAAAATACAGATGAGAAAATGAACGAGTCTCGAGTATTTGTAAAACTAACAAGCTGCACAGAGAAATCTGTGGATTCTGGAACTCTTCTCTTCAAGCTGAATGAAATTCACCATCTGTATGTAAATTGTCTTGACGAATTGGATATCAAGTAATCAGTTAGCAAAATCAATCGTTTCTCAAGGCGGCACATCCAGGTCGAACCAAGCACGCCCACCACGTCACTCTGTTGACCTTGCATAAACTTCAGAAGGAAGCTTTCATGATAGGCGAAGGCCGGAATGACGAAAACTACCACAGCTTGGAGAATCCAGTTGCAGAAGAGGAGCCCTACTTTTATGTACTATAACTGATCATGAGACATGAAACTTTTCATTTTTTTAAGGCTCACAGAGAGGAGGCTTTTCCTCTGTATATGAAAGTCTTGGGGAACTCACGCTGCTGATCTTTGATTTCGATCATGTGAAGTAATCAAGGTGGATGCCTGTCCACATCAGGGATATGAAGTTCTTACCTACCACTATCAAGAATGACTTTGAGTAGTTTTCTCACTGGGTCCTTTCGAAGACAACAAACAGATTTTCTGCTATCCCATTTGACCAGGCTCATGAGGAGGAGAACAAGATTGTGAAAGGTTCAGGCGGTGGTGTTAGGCTTACCGAAAACCCTCTTGCTTTCCGACGATGGATGCTTTCGGGACCAGAGATGGCGAGGCTTGAAGGACAATTCCTTCCCGATGATGACACAGACATCCCGGAGATCTGCCAGCATCACGAACAAGGAATCTCAGCACAGAAGACTTTTCAGAGACACGTCGTCAGCCTGTCAGACACCATTAGGCCAATCCTTTTTCGGGTGATTTTTCAGATCTGGTAATTCTTGACAGTCGCAACTGCCCGGATGAATCAGTGGTAGCCACACTGCGCACCTAAGGCAAGAAACAACCCCAGGGCTTCGTCAACAATGTGCTTGTTTTGCGTAGCCATCTATCCATGACCCAATCTAGAGGAATTCCCTAGCATTATTCAGAAAGCCTCAACTCAGGGTACATTTAAGCAGGGGAAGAAGATCAGTGCTTCAGAACAATGTGGTACTCTTTGGTCAACCAAATATATGTATGCAGAACGGGAATAATGACTTGGACGAGTTCTTTGTACATGATATACAGTCCTTCTTTCCCTCTAGGACAATGGCAAGCTTCATTTGCCCAGCACCAAGTCTGACCTGCCGAAATGTCTTGAACAGCAAGACCAAACAGAGCCACCTTCTGCTTTTGACTGCATAGTCCTGGATGGTACCGTCATTGTCCACTGCCTCCCTATTACACGCGTGAGAACCTTTCATGAGTATATAGACAGGGTATTCATCCCTTACTTGGAGAAGCAACTGCAGGAAGCTACGAAGTTCGATATTGTGTAGGACAAATACTCACAGATAGTTTGAAGGAATCTACTAGGGAAGGGGAAAGGGTGTGCGTACTGGATGGACTTCCTCGGTGATCCAGTTAACAAAAAAGAACTATTTGCCCTTTTGACTTCCAAAATGGAGGAGTTCTCCTGGCTCACCACTTTGCAAGTGGAAATCTTCTTCAGAGAAAACTGTAAACTATGATCTTTGTTTAATAGCAGTCACGGAGCTTACATTTAGTAAAACAACTTTCTGAGACAGAGTATGGAAAATTAGGAACCAAAAAAATTAAAGAATTCAAGGCACTTCCTTGAAAATGGAGTTTTCTCTAGTTTATGTTTATTGGGTGATTTTCCCCTTCCAACCCGAAGGGTATAGAGGTTTATGGGACATTTCCTATTTATTAGTATTATTGTATTTCAAAAATTTGTATGTACAATTAATAATGTACAAGGCCACATTTTACTACCCAAAAGCCAGATATCTGGAAAATACCATGGTTTCCCAAGACTCACCGGACACGAGCAATTTTTCGTCGTCGGTCATTTTTAATTTTGGTGTCCAGCTTGTCGACAATTCCCCAATGGCTGGCTATCACTCCTCCGACATTGCACTTTATAAATCGGTTTTCTGGTCAGGTAAACACTATTACATCAAACAATTCACAGGGAATGACGCCATCGATCTTGGGCCAATTCCACCGCTACCCGCTCAACCATATTGTCTATTTACGGGTCGTGTAACAGAAAATCGATTACTGGACATAGGAGACATTGTGTATGGGTCTTTGTGCAGCATGGTGCACACATGTGAAACAAAAAAGGCTTTTAGATAATTTTCCAAGGCAAAGTGAAAAAGTTGTAGAACAGCAGCATTCTGAGTACAAAAGTTTACTCCTGTAAAACTTCACAGCTCTGAAGTAAGACAAAGCCAAACATATCGCTTTTTGACAGTACAGAATCGAGTCTGCGTATTCAAAACCAATACACTTGATTATATTGGATTGGTGTTTTACGCCGTACACAAGAATGTTTCACTTATACGACGGCGGCCTGTATTATTGCGGGAGGAAATCGGTCAGGTGGAAAACCACGACCATCCTCAGGTTGATGAAGACCTTCCCACTTATGGCCGGAGAGGAAGCCATCGCACTGGTGATAGGCATCTGGGCCATTTCGCCGCGGTGGCTTGCTAACCTCCACGGCCACGGACGGAACACAAAACCAACAGAGGTGTCATTAACAAATAATAATCTATTGAAATGTAATGCTATATTTAACTTCTAACAAACAAGCCCACCTTACATATCGGATTTATCTATACGTAGACGCAATCCTTCGCATCCGCTATTATGTTGGCAGCGCCAACTGTCAGGACGCCTTCAGAATCGATTTTATAGTCATGTAAACTGCATTACATTAAGCAATTCACGACGAATGACACTGTGTATCTCTGGCCAATTCCTCTAAAAAGCCAATTAGCCATAATGTGTATTTACGTGGTCACGGCCCACACTATTGATTACTGGACAACCGCGTATATTCCGACCATAGGGAAGAGCGTTTTCAGGATTTACATTGTGAACAGATTTTCTTCGTTGTCTTTGTCCTGTTGACTATATTAAAGATGCTAAAGTCTTTTGGGATTGTTCTAAATGTCCATCGCGGTGGACATACGGTATTCTAAGGATAATGTTAAAAGAGGGCTTTTTGGGGCTTTAGCAACCTTCAGCGTTACCACAAGTCACTTACACGTCGGCATGCTCGACGCTTGGATGACCCTTAAACTGTCACCAGAGCCCTGAACGTTACTGTGTGTGACAACAGTGGTTGACCCCTTCAGCGTTAATCGTTTCATAAGACGTCACGAAAAATTCGGCACGACCCCATGCCCGCCGACCGCGTGTAACGACTGATCAAGCCCACAGTGCTACTGAAATTGTTCAAGAAATATGATAAAATTGTGAGCACGTTAAATTGAAACTGACTGCTGCGTTCTTAGCTCTGTATACTCTGATACTTCTCTTGACACATGTACATTGTTGCATACCTCTGCGTGATATCGATTGATTGATTGATCTAATTGGAAGTTGTACGTCGTACTTGGAAATATTTCACTCATCCGACGATATCTAGCGGGGCGGAAGGAAACGGGGTGGTGATCAGGAAAAACCCATGACCATTTGCAAGCTGTTTTAAGACCCTCCCACGTACGACCGGGCAGGAAGCCAACATTAGCAGCCTCATAAAAGACATGTGATATAGAGATGTGGCCAGTCTAGTACAGTATCGCCTCAAATATAGACAGAAAGGAATGCCGTGTTTATACGTATTTAGTTGTGAACAGCTGTACACAGAGAGAAATCAAAAGGATAATAACACTAATCTTTATAAATTAGTGTAAAATCAAAAAATATAATATTTTTCATTATGTACATTAAAGATAGGATTCTTAAATAATGTAACACAATGCATGGTTAATTAATACACAAGTGTGTTGAAATGGTCGAGATCTATGGCCGATGGCTTCCATTCAGACCGGGTTTATTTAACATCTAACAAAGCCTGGTACTTTGTAAAATGGAAAAAAATTTGAAAGGTTAAAGAGAGGGAACACTGTCTAATGTGTCGACTAACAGGAGGAAAACAGGGATTTCCATTTAAAAACTGTTGTCTGTGTACGGTTAGCGGGGATCTCAAATCTGTTGTCCGACCAACGTATCATTTGCCACACCCTTGTCATATAAGTGCGTATACAAACATACTTAGATTGACAGGATATTTTAACAGTGAAAACTTGTTGTCCCAGTGACTCTTTACTCCCTGGGAACATTCCCATATATAAGACCTGTAAAAAATGTTATCTTCATTCGTTGATAAGAACAAGCTGTTTGAAACTGCAATCGCAATACAAAAATGTAAAAAGCTGAGAAGGCTCATTTGCATTTTTATTCTATCATTTTCATTCAAATATAGGAACGAAACCTATTGTGTATTTGTCACAACATATGTGTAATAAACAGGAAAGTCACTAAGGTTTAGCGCATATCGTCAGTCATATTTTCTCCAAAGACTCTCCTCCTCCTCCTCCGTCAGACGCTCCGTGTGCTTGCCGTTGATGTCGTACAAGATTATCTCGACGTGCAAGCTCGCGCTGGCATTCTGCATATTTGTGGGCCATGATTTGTTTTCACGAGAGATGGCGTCCCCTAACACTTTTCAGGCCTTTTTGTACACGCTGCTCAACCTAGAAAAGACTATAAAACAAGCGGTTGGACGACTTCACTACTGTGACGGGGGTGCTCCCTTCCTTCTGTCGTGAGCGAGCGGGAAAATTGGAGAAAATCACAAGGGTTTAAATGTATCGGCACGATCTCCCCTATCTCCCAACCTTTTATTTACCCCGTCAACGCGGACGTCAACAAAATTGGCACGCAATACGCTTGGCACAACGGAGCTGAGGAACCCAACATCTCAAGCCCATGTTTAGCTCACCCCGTTGCTCACTGGCTCGTCCGCTCGCCTCTCATTGGAGGTCGCAGCGCGGACTTGAACGAAATCGGAGCAGAAAAAATCCAACCCACCCATTGGTCCGTTTAGGCGCGCCACAGCTCAAAACTCAACCCTACAAGCCGTCCGGACAGTAAACTATACTATACTGTACTGTAGTGTACTGTACTGTTCTATCCTATACTATACTGTACTATACTATACTATACTATACTATACTATACTGTACTGTACTGTACTGTACTGTACTATACTATACTATACTATACTATACTATACTATACTATACTATACTATACTATACTGTACTGTACCATACTATACTATACGATACAGAGCGCGGACTCAACGACACCTTTGCGTCCCCCTCCGCCTCCCCAAATGAACACATTCGGCCCATTTTATACTAATTTCCTTCTTACTATCGCCGACAGTGTTTCTTTTCTCATGTAGATGTAACGTGCTCATTTCGGTGTGTTTTGCCCAAACCACAAAGTAACGTTTCATCTCAAACACGATGTAAAGAGTAATCAAACCGAGAGCGTTCTTATCGATCGGCTATTCCATAAACCCTAGCAACTGCCAGTTGTCCCTATTCCAAGGACAAGGGCAGGGTTTTGCTTCTAAAAACACACGTTGTTGCCACAAACCGCATACCGGCACGACCTTCGATTTTCAGTTGCCGTGCGCTTTTTGATAAGCATCATACAATATGGAGGAACTTGTCAACCGGCTAAAACTGATGTGTGAAAATGAAGAGTAATGATTGGTGTGTCATGAAAAAATGTATAGAGTCAAACACATACACTGTAGAGAGTCAGAAATGGCTAATAATGACACAATCAATGCTGACAGAACTTGCACGAGCAGCCCGTCATTATATAATCACGCCATTACTTTACAAGCCTCAGTCGTTCTAAAGTTTACATCGCTGGACTTAGAAAAAATCCTTTCAAAAGCCTTTCAAAAGTATTTGACCTGTTTAAGCTTTGTGGTGTCAATCTCCATTCCCTGTTACAACAAAAATTCTAAAACTCAGATAAGACCTCAGCCATGAGTTGTCCCATCGGACAGATTGCATTTTAGCTGCGTTGGATACCGGATGTAGTATTGTTCATATTTATCACAATTTTTATTTATTTTTTATTGCATAAATGTAGAAAAAGAAAAAGCCCTTTGTTGTCTTTTTAAGTTTCGGATTCCGGATAAGGGAATGACACTGAACGATTTATCAAGCCATCTTTTGCTCCACATCGTGTAAAGGTGTGTTGTCTGATAATATAGGTGGAATACACTCTGTGACCCACAGATCTTCTTGTGTGAGGGCAATATGATGTTATAGAATCAGATGTTACCTCAGGTATATGACGAAATAAGCAGTTGTGTCATACCTTGCCTCAGTTTCATTGCATTTTTGAGACATTGTGCTAGGTAACATATATGCTATTGTTACTTCTAATGTTCAAGCTTTTCATAAAATAGTTAGAGTAAAATTTTAACTTACTCTGTTCGTCGCTGCTGTGGTTTTACTCCCTAGGCTGTAAGTCTTCTATTATATCACTTATTGGTAAATAGAATCGGACACGCTGTTACATACTAACAGTGCACTCTGGCCTGTGGTTGGAAGGATCAAGTTGCAACGTACACCTACAAGCAGGTGTTAGCGGAAGACAACTCAACCGCTCATGACTGAAAGACTGTAGGCTGCAACCATGACCACACCTGTCATTAAAACATGATTGTGTCCTGTCCCGTACAATTCGGAACGCCAGCTTGTTTCATTTAAGCACAGTGGTGTTTACGAAACGTATAACTTTGTTCTGGGCTCCGATATCAATTCCAATAAGGAATTACCTTACAATAGAGGTTGCTCAGTTGTGTAGAGTGCAGCTTCAGCTGATCAAGTAATCGTACGTACAGTCATGGAAAAAATTATTAGACCACTCATATTTTCTTTGGTTTCTTGTTCATTTTAATGCCTGGCAACCCTAAAGGTGTATTAACCGAAGATTACAATGAATACGACAAAAATCCAGCTGATTCCATAATACTTTGTCGTATTTGATATGCTTTAAGGTCAGTTGTATTCCTAGGGTGTATGCGAGGCAATTTCATGCTTTCCATTTACATGCAGACTTACATAAAGAGTGGTTTCCTGTTTACATGTAGGCTTACATAAATAGGGGTCTCTTGTTTATATATTAAGACGCAGCACAACTCGGTAGTTGTCAGCTCTCATAATGCCTAAAACGAAAGAATTATGTGGAGCCAGAAAGGCAGCCATCTTGGCACAGCTGGATACTGGATTGAGCGAGCGACAAGTGGCCAAAAAACTGAAGATCTCTAAGACAGCAGTTCATTACACCAAGAAAAAGCAAGCCGAACATGGTACTACAAAACTGCTAGCTGGTCGAGGCAGGAAACGTCTTTCTTCCCCACGAGATGACCGAGCACTCATCCGGTCCTGTATCAAGAATCGTCGTCAGACCTCCAGAGAGCTTAGAAATGAGTGGGCATTGTCAACAAATGTGACTTGTTCAGCAAGAACAGTTCGAAACCGACTTCTTGAAGCTGGTCTAAAGTCGCACAGGGCACGGAAGAAGCCCTTCATCAACGAGAGGCAGCGGAAGGCCCGCTTGCGATTTGCGAGGGATCACAAGAATTGGACTGTTGATGATTGGGCTAAAGTTCTCTTCAGTGATGAATCCAATTTTGAGTTGATGCCTACTCCAGCCAACTTACTGGTTAGGAGGAAGCCTGGGGAAGCCTACAAACCAGACTGCCTTGCTCCTACTGTAAAGCATGGGGGTGGATCAGTGATGACCTGGGGTTGTTTCAGTATGGGTGGAACAGGACAGATGCAGTTGTGTGAAGGGAGAATGAACCAAGTCACATACAGAGCTACTCTTGAAAACAGTCTTCTTCCATCAGCTGCTAAACTCTTTCCTGGCTCGAATGACTGGATTTTCCAACAAGAAAATGCCCCTTGCCACACGGCAAGGTCAGTTAAAACCTGGATAGAGAACCGGAACATTCGAACCATGAATTGGCTTGCTCAGTCACCTGATCTGAATCCAACTGAAAACCTGTGGAATATTATCAAGTTCAAAATGGAGAACCACAAGCCCAAAAACAAAGCAAATTTGTTCGAATTTTTGCAACAGGAATGGGCTGCTGTGACCGCAGGGCAATGTAACAAACTGGTGGAGAGCATGCCAAGGTGCATGGCTGCAGTCATCAAAAACAATGGGCATGCAATCAAGTACTAACTCCCGTGTGAGACTGAGAGTCATGTGACTACGTGACTAGGAGACAGGAGAAAAAATGAAATGCCAAAATGTTTTTGAGAATACAGTTGCCACATCTACAGATGTATGAACTTAAGTGATTTTGGTCATTGTCAAGAAAGTCATAGAGAACTGATAGATATCACCTCTTAAATAAAACCCTTATGAACTATTTCTGTTTTCATCACTTTCTTTGCCCAAACAAATGTTCCTTCAGTTGTGCAAGGTTTTAAAATGAACAAGAAATGGGAGAAAGCAAGGGTGGTCTTATAATTTTTTCCATGACTGTATGTAATACTCTTTGTTTTTCTTCTGTTTGAGAATAGTTTGCCATTACACTTGACACACGCCTTTAACTGAAAAATCCTCACTGCTATATAGAGACATACCTAAAAACAACATATCTTTACCAGTGACTTTAAAATACATCCAGTCAGTCTATTCAATCCTTACAAATACAACGCGAGCCATTTGTCATCGGTGTTTTACTTTCGAATGAGATACAAATGACGCAAGCCGCAGTAAATACAGGCATAAAAAATTGTGTCAAGTCCACTATAGTCCACTACGCTTAATTGGTGCACAAGATTTTTCCGATTATGCCACAGCTGATTTTACTTAGGCTAAAGTTGTTTGAGATTCTGTTTTTGCTTTACTTCAAACCTTGCCTCACACCTTCCATGATATTCGCCTCGTTATCCAGGCTTAACCACATTGTCAAACAGGCATATTATCGTACTCTCTGTCCACAGTGGAGGCTGGATTCGCAGTTAATGAGATTGCCATCTTTAAGATACCTTATTACCGTCAACTGGATGTTATTCCGCGTACCGCAAGCCCCTGCAATTCAATATGCTGGACCAGGTTCAATAGTAAATGAACGATGAATGTGTAGAGATGGATTGCGGTCATTTCGCAGATTTTCAAGTTAGAAATAAGTGATTGGAATAAAAGAAGTGTTTGGTTGTTTAACGAGAGGGATGTTTGATTTAAGATTAGAACAGTCTTAAAGATCCGTGAGAGAATCAATGTAAATATGCCGGAATTGCTGGAGTCTTCTGCTCACGTTCCTCGGCCCTTCTGGACATTACCGCCATCGACGGGAATTGTTCCCGGCACGAAGAGTTAACAGGCCAGCGGACGACTGCTGCATTCCAAAACAGATGGAAATCTATGTCAAACACCTTCGGTCAGGACGTCCAGTGTGTTAATCGATTTACCGAAGTTTCCCAGGACTTTTTTTTTATTATGTAACGTCTCCAAAGACGGCGGATCGTAATTCATCGAAGTGGTCTCCCTTAAGACAGTAGCTCTCTAGTCTTGATAGTATCACGCTCATTCGTCTCCAGGGCAAAGATACACACATAACATTATACAGCCGAGATACACACATAACATTATACAGCCGAGGGGTTAGCACGTCAGCGCGCCACAATGACTCAGAAGCCTCCAACCAGTGCGTTCGCACATTGTTCAAGTCTAGCTCATGCTGGTTACCTCTCCAGTCGCATGTGGCAAGGCCTTCTGTCAGCAACCTGTGGATAGTCACGGGTTTCCCCCGGACTCGGTTTCCCGGTTTCCTCCCACCATAACGCTGGTAGCCGTCGTATAAGTGAAATATTCTTCAGTACGGCGTAAAACACCAATCAGATAGATAAATAAGAACAATTACACACAGAAGATATAATACTGAAGTTATTTTGCGTAGACAACAGCATTTGTCAACATAGAACAGCTGTGAAAATCAGGTTTTCGCAGTCTTTCCAGCGTGCCGTTGATCTCATCTTAGGACAGAATAAAATAAAGTCGACTTTTTAAACTAGACGGCGTAATGAAGTACAGTTATCCTCTGTGTGCAGGGAAGCGAGGACATATAAAGACCATAGAGTTGTTTGTTCACAATCTATCCTGGGCCTTAATTCATCGTGTTCATACTGATGCCATCTTAAGCCTCTATTGTGTAATAAGAAAAGGAATTAGATTTTGAAACGAATAAGTGTTCATGTTGCTGGCTACCATTTATAATATCGGATTAGGGACATAAATAGATGTCTTATGTTTACCTTTATCACATTCTAGAATGACTTATTACGTTGTGGCAGCACTTGGTATGTATAAAACATATACTAATTCTTAGACGTAGTATTCGAGAACTAGGAGTATACTAAAGAAAGGCACATATAAGCAGCATAATTGTCTCTATCAACTGGTGTAGGATTTGCTTTACAGTTTGAATTCGCTGTGAAATGCCTGTTCAGTGCACCGTACCTTGACTATGACATAAAAGCTTTCTGGTTGACAGACATCTACAGCGTATTCACAGCTCCGTCTGCATTCACCCAGGTAGACAAAACAGTTTTGAGCTAACCGTATTTGTTGTTCGTAAGCAATCGATTACACCGGCATACATTCCGCTAAAATAAGCTCAGTAGACGAAATTGTGAGTTCATGGCCTAGCTACCCGGATGTGATGGCTAACAGCGCCATGACGTCATAATCCGGCTGGTCGGTAATCCGTCTGTGATTACTCACTGCATAATGGGCTTTCAGATTCGATTTTCTTGTCAGGTAAACGCTATTACGTCCAGCAATTCACAGCGAATGACACAATCGATCTTGGGCCAATTCCATCGCTACCCGCTCAGCCATATTCTCTATTTACGGGTCGTGTAACAGAAAATCGATTACTGGACATAGGAGACATTGTTTATGGGTTTTGAGTGGCAAAGTGCACACATGTGAAACATGAAAAGCTTTTAGATAATTTTCCAACGAAAGGTGAGAAAGTTGTAAAACAGCAGCAATATGAGTACAAAAGTTGGTAAAACTTCACAATTGTTAAGCAACACAAAACCAGATATGTAGACTGTTGACAGTACAGAATCGAGTCTGCGCACTCACTGACAAAGGCGAGTTGGCTTAGAACCAATAGAGGTGTACTAATACTAAAATACTAATGTATTGGAATGTAATGTTATATTTAACTTCTAACAAGAAAAAAGCATACCCTGATATACCGGGTGTATCAATGAGCGGATGCAATCCTTCCCATCAGCTTTTTCCCTGTTTGCAGCGCTCATTTGACAAGACGCTTTCAGAATCGATTTTATGGTCATGTACACTGCATTACATCAAGCAATTCACAACGAATGACACTGTGTATCTCTGGCCAATTCCTCTAGAAAGCCAATCAGCCATAAGGTGTGTTTACGGGTCACGGCGCACACTATCGTTTATCTCTACGATCGGGTACATTCCGACCACAAAGAAAAGAGTTTTCATGATATTCATAGCAAGCGTATTTTCCTCGTTGTCTTTGTCTTAGTCACTACTTGAGATACTAACGTTCTTTGGGGATTGATATAAATGTTCGTCACTAGGACGTATGATATTTGTGAGATAAAGTTAGAATAGGGAAACCGTCATCGATACAACAAATCACTTAGAGGGATAAAGACAGTGCTACAGAAATGGTTCAAGAAATATGATAAAATCTTGAGCACCTTAAATCGAAACCGACTGTTACGTTTTTAGCTCGGTATACTCAGATACTTATCTGACACATGTGCATTGTTGTATACCTCCCCATGATATCGATTGATTGATTGATTTGACTGGAGCTGCAAGCCGTACTTTGTTACCCCAGTAACCCTTTACTCCCTAGAAACATGCCCATATATAAAGCCTGTCGTAGTGTTATACTCCATTCCTTTTGAATGCTGTCAGAATACAAAGATATAGAAAGTTGAGAAGGCTCATGGAGCTCAAAGGAAACTTATTGTTACGACATATGTGTAATAAACAGAAAAGTTGCAAATGTTTAGCGCATATTGTCAGTCATATTTTCTTCAAAGGCAAAATATATTCTTTGAAAATGAAACCAACAATATCTGGATTATTATTTCATTATTATCTAACTGAAATCCCTTTATAAGTCTTATAAATAGACATCAAACAGTTTTTGATCTTCAAAAGGGAATCTCTATAGAGTATTACAGTTCAATGCACTTTCAGTCTTTATGTGCAGCTCTGTAGTGTTTTAATAAACATTGTGGATTGTTTTTGTATTCATTGTTACTATCGAGGACAGTCTTTTCGTTACTCAGGTAGATGAAACGTGCTCATTTCGGTGTGTTGCCCAAACCACAAAGTAACGTTTCATCTCAAACACGATGTAAAGAGAAATCATACCGATAGCGTTCTAATCGATCAGTTATTTCATAAAGTGGGCAAAGCAACTGCTAGTTGTCCCTGTTCAAAGGACAAGCGCAGGGTTTTGCTTCTAAAAACGCACGTTGCCACAAACCGCAAACCGGCACGACCTTCGATTTTCATTTGCTGTGCGCTTTTTGATCAGCATCATACAATATAGATGAAATTGTTAACCGGCTAAAACTGATGTTCTGTGAAAATGAAGAGAAATGATAGGTGGGTCATGGAAAAATGTATAGAGTCAAAGGCATACACTGTAGAGAGTCATTTAGCAGAAATGCCTTATAATGACACAATCAATGCCGACAGAACTTGCACGAGCAGCCGTCATTATATAATCACGCCATTACTTTACAAGCCTCAGTCGTTCTAAAGTTGACATCAATGGACTTCAGAATAAATCCTTTGAAAAAGTCTTAGTACATGAGCTTCGATCAAAGAAAACACAGATATTTATAGAAGAAGATTGTTTATGAACCCAGACGGTCAAATTGTTTCCTCCGTGGTATATTTGTTCTGGGTAAGCAGTCTGGTGTCAATCTACATTCCCTGTGACAACAAACGTTCTATAGCTCAGATAAGATCTCAGTCGTGAGTTGTCCCATCGGACAGATTGCATTTTAGCTGAAATTCGATACAGAATGTAATATTGTTTATATTTATCAGAACTTTATTGATTTCTTACTTCATAAATGTAGAAAAAAGAGAAAAAGCCCTTTGTTGTTATTTAGCACAAAAAGTGGCGTTTTAAAATTGTTGGTCGGATTCCGGCTATGGTGGCGCCATTGATCAATTTGTTAAAGGCAGCTTTTGATGTACATCGCGTGTTATAATAGGTCGCCGGGCAATATCGATAGAATACATCAAGTGAACAACAGGGCTTATTCTGTAAGAGCAATGGGATGTTACACAAACAGAGGGTATATGACGAAATAAGCAGTTGTGTCATACCGTACCTCAGAGGGTATGCACAGCTTCACTGCAGTTTTTTTTTACATAATCCTGTTTAAGTCATGGCGCTAGGAGGTGAGTAATTTGCTACTATTTAGGCATTTACATAACTCTCAGAATAATACCTTAACTGACTTTAAAGGTCAGTTAAAGGTCTTCCAGCAGCCTGCGGAAGGTCGTGGGTTTCCCCTGGGCTCTGTCCGGTTTCCTCCCAACATAATGATGGCTTCCGTCGAATAAGTGAAATATTCTTGAGTACGGCGTAAAACATCAAATAAAATAAATAAATCAAATCAAATTTTACTTTATCACAAGACACATTAAAGCGGCACATAATTAACAATGAAATACTGATCAAAACACATTTAACAATCAGCCTGTCAATGCAATCGTTACAAGTACAACGCGTGCCATTTGCTATCGGTACAAATGCGACACAAATTACGTTAGCGGCAGCAAATTCATAGCCCTTAATGTAATTGAAGACGCGTAAATAATTGTATGAACAGTATCTCTTTTTTTGTCCAGTTAATTGTCGTTTAAACCCTTAACTGGTGCACAGGATTTTTCGGATTACGCTACAACTGATTCTATTCTAGGCTAAAGTTGTTTGAGATTCTATTTTTTTGCTTTACTTCAAATCCTGCCTTAAGCCTTCCATGATATTCGCCTCATTAGCCTGGCCTAATCACTTTGTCAGACAGAAGCATTAAGGTATTGTCTGTGTCCACAGCAGAGGTTGGATCTGTAGCTCATGAAATCATTGCTCTCTTTCAGATACCTTGTTACCGCCAAATGGATGTTATTCCCCGAAGCGCGAGCTACTGCAACTCAATATTCTAGATCAGATCTAGAAGCAAATAATCGATGAATGTGTTTAGATCGACTTCAGCTTTTTGACAGATTTTAAAAATTCAGTAATTGGAATAAAGAAAGTGTTCGGCTATTTAATGAGAGGAAAACTTTTAGTTAAGTGATTGGATTGTAAGATACTTCTCGCTATTTACCAAGAGGAGAATCTTTTAGTTAAACGTGAACACAGTTTAAGGATCAACGAGACATGTTGGAGTCTTCTACTCACGTTCCTAAGCCTTTCTGAACATTACAGCCATTAACAGGAATTGTTAACGGCACGAGGAGTTAACGACTGCTGCATTCCAAAACAGATGGAATTCAATGTTAAAGACCTTCAGTAAGAGCGTCCAGCGTGTGTGCTAATCGATATACCGAGAATTCCCAGCTCTTCTTAATTACGTAACCTCTCCAAAGACGGCGGATAGTAATTCATCTCTTTGATCTCCCTTAAGACTGCAGCTCTCTAGCCTTGACAGTATCACCCGTTTTTGTCTAGTTTAGAACCCAATGGGGTTTAAATTGTAGCAATAAGTATGCGGCACCACCCGACTATTGCCCAGAAAGGGTCTCCAGTACAAAGGTAGCCGCATAACATTATGCAGTTCTTCAAGACGATTAATACACGTAGGGGCTCCATGGCCGAAGGTGGGGGATGGGGTGGGGTGGGGATGGGGTGGGGGTGGGAGTGGGTGGGTGGGTGAGGGGAGTCAACAAGGCGGTCGTTGTAAGTTCAAGTCCAGCTCATGCTGACCTTCCTTGGATAAGTGAAATATTCTCCAGTACGGAGTAAAACACCAATCAAATAAATGAATACAGGAGTTATACACGTAAGGTAAAATTTTGAAGTTTTGCTGTTGAAGCGAACAGCATTGGTCAACAAAGAACTGCTAATTATTGTGAAGCGCGGGTTTTCGCACTTTTTACAGTGTACCCTTGATCTCATCAAATAAAGACCACTTTTTAAACTAGACAGAGTAACAGAGTGCACTTCGGAAACTATCTTAGGCCGTAATACACCGTATTTGTACTTGTACGATCTTAAACATG
Organism: Liolophura sinensis; assembly: GCF_032854445.1. Classification (NCBI taxonomy): domain Eukaryota; kingdom Metazoa; phylum Mollusca; class Polyplacophora; order Chitonida; family Chitonidae; genus Liolophura; species Liolophura sinensis. The sequence continues at coordinate 3,193,350 of NC_088307.1, forward strand.
TATTTTGTCATAAGACAAAACAATTACACTGTGATCAGAGAAAGGTGGCTGACTAATATTTACCTCTACAATATTGGACCAGGAACTCATAAAGTTGTCTGTATTTATCTTAATCAAATTTCAGAATTACCTTTGTGACGACATTTGATGTGTGCAAAATAAATACTCAATTAAAAACGCTGTTAAAAACGTTTGAACGATTAAGACTGTACAAGTACATCCCACATTAAAATTCCTTATAGGGGCCCTGGGTGTACGCATTTACAGAATAAATTACGCGTTACATGAAGCTCTCGGATCACTTGGAACAAAAGCACTTTTGCCCCGTTGTCAGTAAATAACGATTCAGCATTGCTCTGATTTGCTAATTTATACGCCATTTCAAATTTACCTCTCTCACTCCTTCCACCTCCTCTCACCGCTGAGATGCCAGTTTTATTTATTTATTTATTTGATTGGTGTTTTACGCCGTACTCAAGAATATTTCACTTATACGACGGCGGTCAGCATTATGGTGGGTGGAAACTGGGTAGAGCCCGGGGGAAACCCACGACCATCCGCAGGCTGTTGACAGACCTTCTCACGTACTGCAGGAGAGGAAGCCAGCATGAGCTGGACTTGAACTCACAGCGAGCCAGTTTTGTGTTTCATTATCTAGTCACATACATTTCTCGTCAGTCTTGGCATTAGGTTGTAATGCCTTACAACCTAATGCCAAGACTGGCGAGAAATCAACGTTGGCATGCTTGTGACAGAATTAACGCAGCGGATGCATCACAAAAACACCACGGAAGCGCTCACGAAACGCCAGAGAATTTTTCATGATGTAAGAGATCGTCCGCAATCAAGACGTCCATGAGTAATGATACCTGCTCAAGATGGGTGGATTCGTTTCACACAACTGAGAAGGACGTAAATGCGTATATCGTTGTCGGGGCGAGCGTTATGTGTTGCACAGTGAAACCGTGTTGGCAGCGAGTCAGTCATGGTGTGAGGGTTGTTTAACATTTTGCCACTGTACTCCTGTCCTTGTTGTTGACCGTGACTTGAATGCTGCAGCTTACCGAGATCACATCCTTCAACCCGTTTTTGCCCCTTTCGTGCAGCCCTACGGCCCCGGGGTCACATTTGGACAGAGGAATGCTCATCCCCATACGACTCGAGTGGCAGGATCATTCATAGTTGCTAACACCTTTCATGTGGACCCTTGGCCCTCAAATTCACCTGATTTACCACCTGTTCTGATGGACTGACGCTAGAGACGAAACGTCTCGAGTCCCAAAACATTGACGCAATGGCTGAAGACCTAACCAGGATCTGAGCAGAGAATCCGCAAACGTTCCTGCTCGTCTGGTGACTTCAGTGAGACGTAGGCGCACATAAACTATCGATGTCCATGGTGGACACAACTGTTATTGAGCTTGCCAACCTTCATTTTGACCCTTCCTCAATTTTTTTTAAATCACGTTAGCGACGTGACATGAATAACCATTTTTATCTGCTCGGTGACAATGGGTTGTTCTTCGACCATGAATAGACAACAAAGACAGCATGTATATAAAAATGGAAGAAAAATATATTTATATCCTCGCACAGCTACTTTGTTGAGTGAGTATATAATAAATCTTAAACAGAGACTTCGAAAACACCAAAGTATGCTTAAGGAAAAGAGATATAAGTTAAGAGTCAACATACTCTCAAATGTCACACTAGTTGAATACAGTTGTTCACCATTTAGCATGTTATGTGCACATTCGTTTAAACAATTAATTAGGCAGGCCTGCTGGCGCCTAAAGTGAGGAAATCTCCCATCTGGATATTTAGTAAAAATAAGAAGACAATATTTGAAGGAAAATGGCCGTATGTGTTTAATCTGGCATAGCTCCTTTTGCTTTTCTACGGATATTATCCCCTACTCTAGGACTTTACTGTTTACGGTAACCTTGAAGGTCTCTTCAGTCTCTTCAGTTGTTTACACCGCGTGGGCATCGTCGTTATACAGTGTGACTGGGAGCGATGAGGATCTTTGTCCTCCTGAACGAAGGAGAAGGGCAAATACTAGTAACTGTTGAGGGGACTCTTTCTACGTGCAGATCCCGTCTGCTTAGAGGGAGAGGATATTGCAAGGACAATTGTGCCCAAGACAGGCAGATACTGGCTTCTAAAGCGTCTAGCACATTCCCGACTGGTGCATGGATCGGTGGCTTTTGCTTTTGTTACCGATCCTGGCGATGGAGTTTATGAGAAAGCTATATCTCAGCCACTTAATCTGTAGACATCCTTATGGGAAAAGCTACGGGTAAAATGACCATAGAGTGTGTGAGATTGGAAAATGGCATGTTTCCTCGCGTGATGTCTCGGGTTCACAGTTCTCCACTTCGCAATGAAATCTATTGGCGACCCTAAGCTTTGTGGTTCTATTTTGATTTGCTAGTCATTATACTTTTACATTTGTTATTTCACCATATCATATCGGAGACTTTGCTGGGATTTGTGTTGTGATATTGTAAACCAAATTCATTGTTAGTAGAGTAAGTATAGGCGATCTCAGCAATACATTTCCTATATATGATATAAGATATGTGAATATATATAGTTTATAGCCTATGGCATTGAGTGCCGATCATTTAGAAACTGTTGATCTCTCAGATCATACCGCTAACATGATACATATAGAGTCTTACAGTTTTGTGTCATTTTCCTTCCTTTGACGCCCTATTCCAGGTTAACGTTTGGACAAAAAAAATAGTTCATCTCTTGCGTCTTCCAAACATCATTGAAAACCGTTGACGGCTTCTCTTTCACACCGTTTTGATTTCTCATTTCATTTACTTTCTTAGTTGTTTGGTGGTTTGTATTGAACAAGGTTTTGGGAATTGACCTGTGGAACATTCGTTTTAGTTGACGACAGAATGACTGTTTCGACACCTAGATCGCGTGTAATATCGCCCTTTGCCAGGTACCTGTCATATCCGCAGACTTATGCAGCAGCGTAATTAGTTGGAACTGAAATTGAGGATTAAAGTGAATTAACTACAAAGTTTTTTCTATGAAAGATAAAAATTAAAACCTAAAATGGAAACTGTAATATCACTGTTAACCTATCACTAGTCTCAGGTTTATAAATTGAAGATGATTTAAGTCTTTTCATTGTCTGGTTTTTCGCTGCATCATTTAGAACTCGTTTTTTGTTTTTTTTTTTCCTTAATTTACCTCCTCACATGTATTTGATGCTATATTGGAATCTGAACTTGTAATGTGACGTTTTATAATGACGTTGGTATTCGCATGTCTGATACCGATTCCACGTTTCTTTGTGGCTTCTTAGTTTTATGAAACGTTCGCTGTTCTGGTGACAGGATATTTCCCTTGGAAGTGATATCTTGGGTATGCGTCGTGTGTTGCTCAAGTTACCCAATAACTGCATATTTCCTGGCTGGTCAGATTAGGGGGCACATTACCTTAGCGTTCTTGTAAGTCAGACAATACCCTATAGACTGATAATAAACAGCCCAGATCGGGTCGATAATAAGGAAAACATACAAGTCAGAGAAACCTTGTGCTCAGCAAGTTTCCGTCATGAGACAATACGGGTTACTCCTATAATATAACCCTTGTGTCATTACAACATAGCCAGATATGTTCCTGGAACAGTGGATAGGATTCTGAACATGGTCATATAGCCGAATCTTTATAAAATCTAGGTGCCTCCGTGGATTAGCTCATGTTGGCCTCCAGCGGAAGAGCAATATTCTTGATTAAGACACCGATGAAATAACATATGTTCGAGATTTGGTTTCAATTTTTTATGGGAAGTCGTTGGATCAAGCAATTCATCAGTCAGTGAGCCTAAGAAAAATCTGGTCCGCTGTGTTAAAGGGCAACGAAAAGTATGCTTAATTGATTGATTTCTTTCTTTATTGATTAGATTGGAGTTTTACGCCGTACTCATGAATATTTTGCTTCTGCAGCAGGTTGGTGAAGAAGCTTCCAACGTATACGTACAATAGGAGAGGAAGCTAGCATGAAATTTGTTTGATCAGTAAGATAGACTGTTCGAAAACAGCACAGCACACCACTGAAATAAATAACAAAAAGTGGTTATATCAAGAGAAAAATTATGTTTTCATTGGTATGAAAGGTAAGTCCGAAAAATCATGTGTGAAAGTTGGTGTCGTGTTGAGCCTCATACCTGTGCGACAGTAAGTGTTATGACAAAACAGCTGGTAAGTGGAGAAAAAACATACGGCTAATTTTTGTATCAGAATACCAGCTTTGATAAACGACCTGCATTCAGCTTGGTGTAATCAAATCCTTTGTTTATAGTGCTGAGATTTCAGATGTGGCTCCAGAGTGGAAGATCTGGAGAAGTGACGCGTGGACGTGTGATCAAGGGGGCAAAGGGAAGAAATATCGGGTACAGAACATGGTGAATAATGCTTTTCCGATGTGCTAGATTGACAAATGGTGAGAGCAACTGTTCATTAGAGATTTGAGGTTAATTCCGTGTTTGGATTCTCAATAATGAGCCAGATGCTCTCTGTTTATTGCTCTCATTTCGATCAGACTGCTAATTTGTTATCGGCATATACACGATCTACTCAGGTATAATTTGTCAACACAGACTGACGAAGTTTGTTTCTGTCAAGCTGTCCAACCAAAAGCCTCGGTTCAATACCCAGCAGGCCACGGGGGAGGGCGGCCATTACTTTCTGGGAATATGTCAGCCAATAGTTCGACAGCTGGACTAACATAGGCCTGGTCTGATAGGACACTGGGGTTTTCATTGATAAATGGGCTGCCTGCCTAGACGAGTGCTTGGAGATATCGGCATATCAGACAGTGCCTTTCATCAGACTGTTAAAGCTGTTAGGATCTAGTCGGATAACGGCTGTGGGTGTGAATTAGGCCTTTCAGGGATTAATGTTATTACACTGATTACGATTTAAGGACAGAAATCCCAGCTGGAGATATTAGTTATTTATGACTTATGAGTACAACATATAATCTATGCACCGAAACAGACATTCGTGTACCAGCCGTCAACCAAAATGGACGTTCCAGGCCAACAAAAATTTACCAAAACAACGTTTAACACTTAAAAAAGTATGTTAAGTACGGAATTAATACGGAATCATGCAGAGAGAAACAGTCAACACTTTCAGAGGGAAGGTGCACTGTGTATGTTCTAGGTGGATGAGTTAAGTCTGTATTTAAATCGTGCACCATGCTAGTATAAGCGGTCGATAATAAAATATGTATCTCAGTTGTGCTTTAACTTAGTGCTAATTCTGTTAAGGGTCTACATGGTGAAAAAAATCCCTTAGTGCCAAAAAATGGTGAATCTAAGACCGACATTCACATACCATTCGTAAATTGTAACGTGACGTTTTAAGTCGATAACCTGTAGGAATACGTAAGTACTAAAACATCAGTACTGAATAAAAATAGCGCCATGTAACAGAGTCACAGTGAGCAGATTTTACTGATGGAGCCAAAACAGCCTATATTCTCATTTATCTAGTTCTTAGATCATTTTCAGGTAGAATATCGAATGACACATGTTTACGTACGTTGTTCTCCTTCTATCACGTTAGACTGGTTTACCTTTAGCTTTGGGGGACAAAGGTTCACTAAACTGGAGTCAGTATACAACCAGCTTTAATGAATAAATCGAACTTGTTTTTGCTTACCGCAATGTTACGCTGCAACGCGTATTTCTGTTCCTCAATTAAGACTTACCTCATTAACCGGATTTAACTAGTTTGTGAAACGGGCAAATTATGATCTTATTGTCCACAGGAGAAACTGGATACGTACATCAGAATGTGGTGGATGACATGGATCTATTTAAGTTACCTTGTGATTCTCATTCGCATATTATTCCGCGTACCAGTTGTTCGGCCATCTGTTGATTTATGTGAACATAGTTCAGTTCTAAATAATCCTTCCTGAATTTTAAAAAAAAGCGATGGTTCTTTAAGTGGTGTAATTAGCGTAGAGTAGGGGGAATGGTGTGTAAAACCATCTTAGAGTATAAATAGGTTACATTGTTTATTGTCCAGCGTCTGAATATTGATAGTGACACCATAAACAATGACAAAATGAAATTTGGCTGTGGATTTAATGAGTTTGAAAGTCTCCTAAAGTTCAGTTGTGTCCATCTTCAGTTTACAACGAACAAGTGGCTGTATGGACTCCAGTAGAGTACGCTGAGTAAACACCTTTGTCAATCCATCGTCCAGTTACCCGAACGTGATGGCTTACAGCGTTGTGGCGTCATACATAATAACGGACACCATCCAGCATGTCGAAAATCCCCCTGTGGTTTGGGATAACTTCTACGATAAAGCATTTCCAGAATCGATTTTCATGTCGGGTAAACGATGTTACATCCAGCAATTGACGGCGAATGGCAAAACCGATCTTGGGTCAATTCCACCGTTACCCGCTCAGCCATATTGTCTATTCACGAGTCCGGTAACATGATATAGATTACCGAGCATGGTAACCCAAAGGTTCCGCGCAGTGATAGCTTGATTGTTAACCGTGCTTGTATCAGGTTTTTTGTTTTGAAATCACTGTTATATATAATCATATGTTTGATAATTTCTACATTCTTACAAGATAGATGACACAAATAATGATCCATTAGGGTCACTGTGCATTGGGAAGGTAAACCACCGTTTATCAGATAAGAACCACTGTTTATCGGATAAGAACATTCGATATGCCCCAATTCAGTAATACGTCAAATTAATCAGATTTTACATAAATACAGGCAACTATTATCCTAACCCATTGTCTTATTGTTCCCATATGTCTTCTTTTTTTCACCTACTGTTATTAAAATTTGTATTAAAATACAAATTTCATCTACATCAACAGCAAAAACCAACAGCAAATGTCTCCTTACATCAAGTTATTATCCATGTATTTCTAATAGTAGGAAAAACCCACGTTATATCCTCTAAGGATCCTCAAAAGGGGCAAATAAAAATGGGAAAGGCGATATGAAAACAGACTAGTTTATGACGACATTGCTGATTGATTTCTGTACACCAAGATACACACATAAAAACATGACACTCGTGGATAATCTAAGTCAGGACAAAATGAAAAGGGGACAGGGGTGATAAAGCAAAATGTTTTCCAGGTCATTGTAGATGAAAATGCACTCCTATAGAACGTCACAACTGAGACACAGTTTTGAGCCTCATAACATTGGTGGTTGACATGTTGACAGGTCATCGGACAGTCCACTTCTGACAGGACACAACGATATACAAAGTAATACTGGAATAAAATAAGTCTGTATGTAAATGAATGATTATGCCTTAACGCCACATCGGCAATGCTAACTGCTCTGTAACTCGACCTCTGTCATACCTAATAACAGGTACACTCATTCTTGTTTGGAATGTTCTCCGTTGCTTTTGCCTATGCGCGTACCGTTCACTCCACGCTCCTCGGTAATGAATGCACGGTATGTTAGAGATAGCACAAAATTGGAAGGCTAACCTGGAAGGCTAAGCTTTTATAAATAGGCTTTCAACAGTCTTTGGTCTTCAGAATGGAACGTGCTGTATAAAACGCATTCAGTCTTTGTCTTTACCGCTCTGGTGCGTGCATGGGCACGGTATTCATACTTAGGGAGGGGAATATTCATTTTCCCGACTCAGTTTATTACTGAGATACATGTAATACTGTGAGCTTCGCTCATTTCTGTGTGCCTGTCAATCGACCAGGTAACGTTTGATCTCAAACACGATACAAGGAGCAGTTATAACCAGCATGTCCTTATGGATCAGATATTGACCACTCATTACAGAGCAAATTACGTAGAGCAAATCAAATAGCATTTATTGCCATTTCAAAGGAAAACGCCAGATTTTTGTTTCTGAATGTCCATGCTGGGGGGACATTAAATTGTCATTTGTACGGCAATAATTGTACCACACTGCATACTGCTGAAGCACGTGCCGACAAGCTTAATCTGATATAGCCAAAAGTCAAGAGATATTATTTCCATGTCACGGAAGCATATAGGGACTCAGAAGTTAGAGGCAATGTAAAGAACTAATTGTTAGAAATGGAAAATAATGACGTTACCATGCAGGCAAAACTTTCACAAACAGCTGTAAGTATATGATGACGCAACGTGCGTATATAGTCGTGTTGGCCAAGGTCGAATACGTAAAATATCCCTGAATACGGCATAAAATACTAGTAGATAAATAAAATACATGATAGCGTCATTCGTTTCTAAGTCTTACTGGCTACATGGAGCTAAAGGAGTCTTAAAACACATTTGCTGCTCGGACATTAATGATAAACCTATTTTAATTCATCTTTTTGTAATGAGCTTTTAACAATATATTAACAGATATACAACGCGAGAATAATAACAGAGCAGCAAAAAGTGTGATAAATGGCTAAACGGTCACACGTAACTGGTAAAATACTAACAACATAATAACAGACAGAGCATTAGCCGATGGTGGAGCCATGCTTTGATCAGTCACATATGCCACCTTGCTTTCTGTTCTGGATCTCATGAAGCAAAGCCATTTGTGTAATCACAAAATGCTTAGTTTTTGTTACTGGAAGTTGAAATTGGGCATAATTGTCTTAAGATAATACTGATGACATGGACAAAATTTTAATTCTAAATCCGAAAAATAAACTTTAAGATTGCATTTTAATGTTCGACTTAAGTCAGTATAAACCGATCATAATATTTCATGGCCACCAGAATCTTTTAACTTTAATAAGTCTAATGCAGATGTTACCAAGGTAAAGAAAGGCTTACATTGTATAAGAAATCATTTAAAGGACTATTCACTTGGGTTAAGGTATTCCATAGTGAATTTTCATTCATTTTGATGTGAAGTTGGTACACAAAGGAATGTTTTAAAAAACTGGGGGAAAATTGTGTTCATCAGCAATTCCTTTTTTTTTTTGACGATCGGATTGTGTCCCACACAACACTTTCAATGTAAAATTACTGCCCAGTAAACACAATGGATTGCTTACAAATCCCCTTTTAGAATGGCTGAGGCATGCTGTATACTCATTTTGATGGAGACCATTTTGGACAATTGGACGATCATCGATGCTTTGCGACTTTGTAGAAAGGCGACAACTGTTTCGTGAAAACGAGAAACATTTTGTAACTTGTAAACCTTGACATAAATAGGCAATATTGTCGTGAGGATGTTTGGTATTTCGTAGATCGGATGATTTGAAAAGACAGCACAGATGTATTATATATTTGTGCATTACTCCTGTTCAATGGGGCATATTGACCCGTTATCATTTCTGTAGAACAGTCAAGCCGAACTCCAAGTTGACCCCACCTCCCATAAAATATTTATCTTACCTACCCGTTTCTACAGTTAGAACATGGAAATTAATGTGTAGCTGTTTTCACCTGGTAGCGCACCGTAAACAAATGGAATGAATGGGAATTGCATCAGGTTTACAGGCTTTTAGTCAATTCTTGTAAGATTTGTTGAATTTTGGTCCAGGATAAAACTTCATCATTGTCCGCGGCTCCATAATATTCGGAATCTACTCTTAAAAAGCAAATTTTCGTACACATGTGTTTCTGTCTTGGGTGATGTGTACCACAAATAGACTATTTGATTTCATACCCACGCTGTAGATACACAAAATACTATATCAAAGCTACACATACACCTCAGTATATATGTCACACATAATGTGTGATTATAGTACACACCTTATGTATATTTTGTACACAATTGGTTTAAGACTAGAAAAATGAACAAATATTTTCTTGTTATTTGAGAAAGAAACGATAGAGCAGTAAGCGAATCTCCATCATCCACAGGTGTCAGCGGAAGAGGAGTAAACAGGAACGTCATTCTCCAAACAGGTGTCAGCAAGAGAGCAATAAACAGAAACTTCATCCTCCGTACAGGTATCCGTGGGAAAGGAATGAACAGAAAAGTCAACCTCCAAACAGGTGTCAGCTGGAGAGGAATAGCTAGAAACTTCATCCTCCAAACAGGTGTCAGCAGGAGAGCAATAAACAGACATTTCATCCTCCAAACAGGTGTCCGTGGGAGAGGAATGAACAGAAACGTCAACTTCCAAACAGGTGTCAGCTAGAGAGGAATCAACAGAAACTTCATCCTCCAAACAGGTGTCAGCGGGAGAGGAATAAACAGAAACTTCATCCTCCAAACAGGTGTCAGCGGGAGACTAATAAACAGAAACTTCATCTTTCAAACAGGTGTCAGCGGGAGAGGAATAAGCAGAAACTTCATCTTTCAAACAGGTGTCAGCGGGAGACTAATAAACAGAAACTTCATCCTCCAAACAGGTGTCAGCTGGAGAGGAATAAGCAGAAACTTCATCTTTCAAACAGGTGTCAGCGGGAGACTAATAAACAGAAACTTCATCCCCCAAACATGTGTCAGCGGGAGACTAATAAACAGAAACTTCATCCCCCAAACAGGTGGCAGCGGGAGACTAATAAACAGAAACTTCATCTTTCAAACAGGTGTCAGCGGGAGAGCAATAAACAGAAACTTCATCCTTCAAACAGGTGTCAGCGGGATAGCAATAAACAGAAACTTCATCCTCCAAACGGGTGTCCGTGGTAGAGGAATGAACAGAAACGTCAACTTCCCAACAGGTGTCAGCGGGAGAGCAATAAACAGACATTTTATCCTCCAAACAGGTGTCAGCGGGAGAGCAATAAACAGAAACTTTATCCTCCAAGCACGCTTGGCTTTGTGAGTAGGTTAATACGCTTGTTTTTTTTTTTCATTTCACCACTGTATTAGCATGGTTTGAGATTAAAACCTAGGTTCACACTTACCAGGAAATAGTGGACAAACCAACAGAGTGGATAAATCCAAAAACATAAAAGAAACATTACTGCGATGTGGATGTTCATAGCCACGACTTGTCTATGTTGAAAAGAGCGTATGTATATGTGTGTGTGTGTTTGGGGTTTAACGTCGTACTTAACAAGTTTTCCGTCATATGACAAAGAGATGTCACTAGGTGGGATTACATATACTGTGCCATCTTGTGGCAGGTCGACTCCATGCCGCCAAAGTTCTGCCGCTACTGATATATCATTCCGAAGAGACCAGATATGACACGCCACCGGGCCAACCAATCTTCTTTCCTTACTCTAACCTTTCAGCGCGGAGCACCAAGCGAGGTAGCAACTTTGGCCATTTTTAAAGTCTTTAATTGGTTTGACCCAACCCGGGTTTGATTCCGGGTTTCCATGCCTAAAAGAAATTTGACAAAAATTACATAAGATGCAGCAAATGAATACTGTGTAATTTGATTGAGCAAGCGTAAATAAATGCATCACTGTAAAAATTTTTTTGTTCCGTCGAGTGCCATTTATAAGAATAATTGGTGCAGAGGCGGTTTTAGATTACGCCACGAGAGATTATACTCCGGCTGAAGTTTCGATTTCTTCAAGTTAACAAATTCCTTCGTTTCAACTCTTCCCTGGGATTATCCTCATTATCCGTGCTTAATGAGTTTGTCAGACAGAAATATTACTGTTTCTGTGGAAAGGAGAGTATTTATTTATTTATTTGATTGGTGTTTTACGCCGTACTCAAGAATATTTCACTTATACGACGGCGACCAGCATTATGGTGGGTGGAAACAGGCACATCCCGGGGGACACCCATCCGCAGGTTGCTGCCTTCCCACATATGGTCGGAGAGGAAGCCAGCATGGGCTGGACTTGAACTTACACCGACCGCATTGGTGAGAGACTCCTGGGTCATTACGCTGCGCGCTAACCAACTGAGCCACGGAGGCTCCGTGGAAAGGAGAGCCTGGGGTGCGCAGATGATGGGATCATAGTTAACTTGTTGCCGTCGACCGGATGTTATTCAGCGAGAATTAAGTCGTGATTATACCCGTGATTTTGTTACAAGAATTCTTCTGTAATTCAATACGAGGGCCAAATTTTGTAGTTCATAAAGGACAAATGTGTCTCACTTGAGTGCGAAATCTTATAGGTTTTAAAATCCTTGATTTCATTGATTGGATTGAAAGAAGAGTTTGGTCCTTTCACAAGAGGAGAAGCTTTAGTTAAGAATGAAACGTTGTTGAGCCCTTCCAGACATTACAGTTAAGAACTGAAGCGAGGAACTCACAGGTTCACAGGCCAGCGGACTACTTTATTCAAGGACAGATGGAAACCAATGACAAAAGCTTTGGGTAAGAGCGTCCAGCGAGTGCGTTAGTTGATTCACCGAAAATTCTCAGCTCTTCTTTAATACATAATGTCTCCCTAGACGGTGGATCGTAATTCATCGCAGTGCTCTCCCCTAAGACTGTAGCTCTCTAGCCTTGACAGTATCACGCGTATTCATCTGGTTTGGAATCTTGCGAGGTTTAACTTCAAGCAATAAGAATACGATCTTGTCCGCCGAGGGCTGTAAGAGTGACTCAAGGACAGCTGAAGAAGGCTGGTACAGGTATTAAAGATGCTTTATACGTGAAAAATAAAGCTATGAAGTTATTTTGCGCATCCATCAGCAATGGTCGACAAATACAACTATGACCTTCCGCAAAATGTGAAAAAGTGTTTTTTTTTATAGAGCAAAGCAGATTTTATTTCAGCGCAGTACCAAATATGGACGACTTTTTAACGCGTAATGTGTGTGTATTTATCTGTGTATGCTTGCCCCCCCCCCCCCCCCCCCCCCCCCCCCCGTACAGTACTTAACATAACGTTTTTCATTCATATGACGCAGAGGACTCATAAGGTGTGTGTGCATATACTGTGCCTTCTTGTGGCCGGGCGAGTCAAAGTGCTGCTGTGGTGTCATGCAGACATGACACCACACCCAGTCACATTATACTGACACCGGGCCAACCAGTCCCGTTTTCTTGCTCTACCCGCCCAGTGCCGAACATCACTCTTAAAGTTGTTTCGCATAGCCGTTTAAACAGTTGACAATAGAGAGCATTTGCCATTGCAAATTCCTAAACCCGAGATTTGTTACAAGATAAAAGTTGAGCAAAAAGAAGAATTGAGACTCACACATATGACCTTAAAAATAACTTCCCATCAAAAAATGTTGAAATGCAAAATCTGTTGCCTAAGCATTCTGACGTTGTTTTCATTTTTATTGAAATTCCCTCGGCGTTAATGGTTGACATGGCTCTTTTTAGTGTTGCGCAGATATTCCCACTCGACACTCGTTGTCAGTCTTCAGCTCATTTCAGTCGCTCAATATGATTGGAGGCAAGAAGAGTCCTTGTCTCTCTCGAGCGAAGGAGGAGGGTAAATAACTGTGGAAAAGGCTCTCCTTGTGTCTTGTTTGATGGGGAGGATATTGCACGGCCGCCGTGGCTCAGTTTGTTAGCGCGCTATCGCAGCGTTACGACCCAGGAGCCTCTCACCAATGCGGTCGATGTGAGTTCAAGTCCAGCTCATGCTGGCTTCCCCTCCCATCGTACATGGGAAGGTCCTTCAGCAACCTGCGGATGGTCGTGGGTTTCCCCCGGGCTCTGCCCGGTTTCCTCCCACCATAATGCTGGCCGCCGTCGTATAAGTGAAGTATTCTTGAGTACGGCGTGAAACACCAGTCAAATAAATAAACAAAAATTAAATGCTCATCATTTATGACCTCCCAGATTATATCACTAACAACATGCATATTGAGTCTTGCCGCTTTGTTTCATTTTTTTATGTTTTACGCCATATTCTAGGCTTATGGGCGGAGTAAACTGGATTGCTTTGTGTAAGCTGTTACCCATCACCTGACAAGCCCGCTGACTTAAACCGCAGACAGAACTGGAATGGAGCCTGCGTCCTAATTTGCAAAAAAGACATCATCTGCGGTGATAACAACAGATAAAGTGAATTAACCAGTTAGGGATTCCTTAGTAATCGCACGGATTTTCCCTGCATCATTTAAAACTGGTACTAAGGCAAATTTGTCATCAATTGACCTTCCTACGTGTATTTAATGCTATCCTGGAATCTGAACTTGGCGTTTTATAGTGACCATGGTGTAAGCATGTCTCAATTCTAGAGCGCTTTGTGTCCACTGTTCCGGTGACAGGATATTGCCCTTAAAAGTAGTATCTTGTGGTTGCGTCGTGTCACTGAAGTTGCCCAATAACTGTAAACCCTGACCGGTCGACAAGCACACAGTTTAGTGAGGACATTACTCTATAGAATGGCAAGTTGTATAGGTGGTCGATACAGGAGAAAGCGTTCAAATCAGAAACCTCGTGTTCAACAAGTTCTCGTCATGAGACACAGCCTACCGTTAGTAATTAACAAGGCATGGCAACTGTATGTCTAAATAACGCTTTCGGTAATACCATATCGTCAGCAATTTTCCGAGAACCGTGGATGTCAGTCGGAATTTGGCCACACAACGGAACAATTTTAAAACAGGTGCGTGACATGGTATTTAGCTATTATGTGAAGTAGATCGATCAGGCGATTAACATCAGTATATCTAAGGTGAATCTTGTTAGACAGCAATGAGGAATGGGCTTGATTAGTGAGATATAGTGTTTGTTTCAGATCGGCACAACACCAAATAAAATTTAAAAAAAAATGAAAAGGAATATCTCAAGAAAAATGAAGGTTTTCATGAATATGACGCAACAGTCGGAACTCCTTGTTTGAAAGTCGGTGTCCTGATGACTGCTGTGAGTCTAGTGCAGATGTTCAGCTATTCCACAGTATTGCTTGGACAACATTAGGTGGTAGCTCAATAAACATTGTCATGGACAGTTAGGTCATAAGAGCAGGCTTGGTTGAAATGAACAGGGTTAGTCTTTCACTCAGTCGCCTAGAACATACTGTTGTTCTGCTTCTCTTTCGCTTCCCATTTTCCTACTTTCTTAGTTCTTTGGTGTTCTTTTAGTTTCGTTTTGGGAATGTGCTTTGTGAGTATTGACCTGGAACATCCTTATTGGTTGATCGCAACTGTTGAAGTAGAAGAAATCTAAAATGTGAATGAGGTTTATCATACAGACAAGTCAAAATTTTGCGTAAAAATGCTTTTATTTTTTTCAGATTTTTTTTAAAGAGTGTAAAGGCAATCTAATATTTGAATAGTAAGGCGGGCTCTATACCGACGGTATCCCATACTGACGGTATCCCATACTGACAGTATCCCACACTGACGGTATCCCATACTGACGGTATCCCACACTGACGGTATCCCATACTGACAGTATCCCACACTGACGGTATCCCACTGACGGTATCCCACACTGACGGTATCCCACTGACGGTATCCCATACTGACGGTATCCCACTGACGGTATCCCATACTGACAGTATCCCACTGACGGTATCCCATACTGGCGGTATCCCACTGACGGTATCCCATACTGACGGTATCCCACACTGACGGTATCTAGGAAGTCTGACGTCACATCACCTTTTCTCCTGATCTTCATCAGAACGGAGAACTGTTTGGGAGTCCTTTATCAGTAATCTTTTATTCATAAGTAAAAAGAGTTAGTCCAACATTCAGTGTCGTGATTACAGTGGGAAAAACTTCATGTGACGTCAGAGTTCCTAACCTCTGATAGTAAAGCCTACATTAGAATTCAAATGTTTGAACGCTTTTAACTCTGTTCAGAAAAATCTAAAAAAATAAATGAAAGTATATTTACGCATAATTTTAAGTGGCCAATTTGCTTATGATACTTCGATTTTTAGAGGTCTTTTCCTTTAATATACCCAACGTGGTGAACTGATTCAACACGATGAACATCCAGCCCCTGTCAAAATTTGAAGCATTCATCTTGCCCTAATGTCTCCCAGAGAGGAAAACTTCTTGGTCTTTGTATAAATGTAGATCCAAAACTACCACCAGGTGGATATATATCTTTCAGAGCCTTGCCTATGTATGAATTTGTTAAAGTTAGCAAATTACGCTAAACGGAGACAAAAATATATGAAACGGAATGGGCGCAGTGATGAACTGCTCTGTTTGGGGTCTAATTGGATGGGTTTTATATGAGGATACCAATTTTGATAAATGTTCGACATTCAGTTCAGTGTAATCCTGTACTTAGTACATGGTGTAAAGATGTCAGATGTGGGCCCAGAGCGGAGAAATGAGGAAATGTGTGCAGATGGACAACGTGTGTGTGTGGGTTGGGGGGAACATATCGGTTACAGAACATGGTAAACGATGCCTTTCCAATGTGCTCGCTTGACAAATAGCGACAGCAATTGTTCGTTAGAGATTTGTGCTTAATTTTGTGTTTGTATTCTCAGTAATGAGCTAGATGCCGTCTCTTTATTGCGCTCATTCCTTTCAGACTGCTAATTTGTTATCGACATATACACGGTCTACCCAAGTACAATTTGTCAAGTCAGACTGACGGAGATTTGTCTCTTTCAAGCCGCCCAATCAAAAGCCTCGGTTCAATACCCAGCAGGCCACAGCGGAAGGGCGGCCATTACTCTCTGGGGATATGTCAGTCGATAGTATGATACGCACGGTTGAACTAATAGACCTGGTCTGATAGGACACTGGGCTTTTCGTTGATAAATGGGCTGCCTGCCTCTGTATCCTGGCAAGGGCTCGGAAATATCGGCATATCAGAGGGCGCCTTTCAACAGACTATTAAAACTGTTACGATCTAGTCAGACATTGGCTATGAGTGTGGATTAGGCAGTTTATGGTTTAACGTTATTAAAAGGATTATGATTTACAGTTAGAAATCCCTAGTGGAGATATTAGTTATTTATGACTGTTACAACGTTGCCAGAATGAGCCCTTGGTTTGGCGCTTAACTATTTTCCTTGGTATCGAGATGGTGGTGGTTTCCTCCGTATCAAGATTGTGATAGTTTTCCTCAGTATCAAGATGGTGGTGGTTTCCTCCGTATCAAGATGAGGATAGCTTTCCTTAGTATCAAGATGGTGATGGTTTTCCTCAGTGTCAAGATGGTGATGGTTTTCCTTAGTGTCAAGATGGTGATGGTTTTCCTCAGTGTCAAGATGGTGATGGTTTTCCTTAGTATAATGATGGTAATGGTTTTTTTCAGTATGAAGACGCTGATGGTTTTCCTTGGTATAATGATGGTGATGGTTTTCCTTGGTATAATGATGGTGATGGTTTTCCCCCGTATAATGATGGTGATGGTTTTCCATGGTATAATGATGGTGATGGTTTCCCTTGGTATAATGATGGTGATGGTTTTCCATGGTATAATGATGGTGATGGTTTTCCTTGGTATAATGATGGTGGTGGTTTTCCTTGGTATAATGATGGTGATGGTTTTCCTTGGTATAATGGTGGCGATGGTTTTCCTTGGTATAATGATGTTGATGGTTTTCCTTGGTATAATGATGGTGATGGTTTTCCTTGGTATAATGATGGTGATGGTTTTGCTTGGTATAATGATGGCGATGGTTTTCATCAGTATCAAGATGGGGATGATTTTCTTCAGTATCAAAATGGTGATGCTTTTCCTCCGTACAATGATGGTGATGGTTTTCCTCCGTATAATGATGGTGATGGTTTTCTATGGTATAATGATGGTGATGGTTTTCCTTGGTATAATGATGGTGATGGTTTTCCTCAGTATCAAGATGGGGATGGTTTTTTTCAGTATCAAAATGGTGATGCTTTTCCTCCGTATAATGATAGTGATGGTTTTCCATGGTATAATGATGGTGATGATCTTCCTTGGTATAATGATGGTGATGATTTTCCGCCGTATAATGATGGTGATGGTTTTCCATGGTATAATGATGGCGATGGTTTTCCTCAGTATCAAGATGGGGATGGTTTTCTTCAGTATCAAAATGGTGATGATTTTCCTCCGTATAATGATAGTGATGGTTTTCCATGGTATAATGATGGTGATGGTTTTCCTCAGTATCAAGATGGTGAAGGTTTTCCCCCGTATAATGATGGTGATGGGTTTCCTCCATATAATGATGGTGATGGGTTTCCTCCATATAATGATGGTGATGGTTTTCCTCAGTATCAAGATGTGATGGTTTTCCTCAGTATCAAGATGGTTATGGTTTTCTCCCGTATAATAATGGTGATGGGTTTCCTCCATATAATGATGGTGATGCTTTTCCTCAGTATCAAGATGGTGATGGTTTTCCCCCGTATAATGATGGTGATGGGTTTCCTCCATATAATGATGGTGATGGTTTTCCTCAGTATCAAGATGGTGATGGTTTTCCTCAGTATCAAGATGCGATGGTTTTCCTCAGTATCAAGATGGTGATGGTTTTCCCCCGTATAATAATGGTGATGAGTTTCCTCCATATAATGATGGTGATACTTTTCCTCAGTATCAAGATGGTGATGGTTTTCCCCCGTATAATGATGGTGAAGGGTTTCCTCCATATAATGATGATGATGGTTTTCCCGCGTATAATGATGGTGATGGTTTTCCTCAGTATCAAGATGGTGATGGGTTTCCTCTGTATCAAGATGGTGATGGTTTTCCTCTGTATCAAGATGGTGATGGTTTTCCTCAGTATCAAGATGGTGATGGTTTTCCATGGTATAATGATGGTGATGGTTTTCCTTGGTATAATGATGGCGATGGTTTTCCTCAGTATCAAAATGGTGATGGTTTTCCTTGGTATAATGATGGTGATGGTTTTCCTCCGTATCAAGACAGAATATGCTGAACCTTACCCCGAGGTTTGTTTACCACTCACTGACTACAAATAGGTGTTCCAGTTTAATAATCGATAGACTTATTTCCAAAGTGACACAGACTGACAGTCAACAAAAGAATTGGTAAGAAATTATATGTAAAGACGCAATAAAAGGGACAAAATGTAAGAGACGCACTGAAGTTTGACTGGAATGGCGCTTTTAGCCCATATTGAAACCAGTACATCTGTGTTTCGGTTGAGTGCATGCTTCACAATGAAAGTTTGAGCAGCACCTGGGAGTAAGACAAACGTCTATCTTAACCCGGAGTTGCACTAAACAGCTATATGATTAGGTGTTTAAATAAGCTGCAAACTAAGACGATTACCACTGTATCAATTATTCTTAAGGTGTATCGTTCGTAAAGTAAGTTCAGTCTTCAGACATACAACACGGATGACTCGTCACCGGATTTACAGATGCAGATGAATAATACTTAATTTAGCTAGACATGAGTACATCATTGCATCATCTATATGTTTTTTGTCGAGCGCATTGCTTGTTGTACGGTTAATTACGTCTTTTTGGATTAGACCCCAAGTTATTGTTCTCTGGTCGTTGGTTGCGTTTCGTCAAGCTAACTCACAATGAGTTCCTCTACCACAATCTAAATACACTCAGCACTTGTCTGAGGTTTACCTCCTTATCTGGGCTTAACAAGATTGTCAAACGGAAATACTGCTGTCTTTGTTCACAGGAAGAGCTGAAGACGTACACTTCACTCATCAGATTGTTGATCTGTTTAGCTTACTTTGTTCCCGCCTACCGGGTATTATTTCGCGTACCTAGAGAAATAAGCCGTGATTATGCCCGTGATTTCTTTACCAGAATGCTGTTGTAAACCATAGTTATATCAAAACAAAAGTGATGATTCTTTTTAATTAATATGATATTAGATTAGAAGAAATAGCAGGTAATATCATTGTTCAGTATAATTAGGTAATTTGTTTTCCATGTCTAGTGTAATACAAGATATAGTATTACATAATGTTCAGTCTACACCACGATATTCATCAAAAGACAACAAATGGTTTGGCTATATATTTAACCAGTTGTGAATTTGACATAAAATGTCATCGTGTTTGTCTTCGATATAGGGTAGCTAAGACACAAAAACTTCCCACATTAAACACTGCCCTCTTTTATATTAACTCAGGTAGAGGGATCGGTGCGAAACATGGTTTATACATTCCGGTAAATTAAGCTGAGTAGACAACATTGTGAGTTGGTCGAATGACTCTTCCACATCTGTGTCAAAATTCTACATATGTTGAAATACATTCAACCATATTGTCTACTCTGTGTATACCATCAATTAACTGACATGGTGATGTATTCTAACCGCAAGGAAATATCTATCCGAATTAGTACTGTAAACTTAATTTTCCCATGTGGATTGTTAGATGCAAGTTGTTCGTTCGGAATGTACAATATTTTAGGGATAACGAAGTATTGGATTACCTAAACTTCATCAGCTTTCGTTAATGTGACATTACTTCCAGTCATTCGAGCAGATATAGTCCACCTCAGTAAAGAACTGATGATGAAATCTTGACCACTCTAAAATTCTACGTGACTGGGATTATATACCTTGCTTAACTGTAACCTCTCTTCATCACTTTGTAATATACCTCTAACAGAACAGCCAACCATAGATACGGCGAGAAAGTCATACCGTCTTCAAAGACAATATATATCCTTTGATCACGAAACCAAAGATAGCTGGAACTAAAGTGTTACTGTTATTATCACGCTGAGAGGCTAATTCGTCATAAAAATAGACTTCAAACAGTCTTTAATCTTCAAAAGTATGTGTGCTGTGTAAAACGCTTTCAGTCTTTGTTGTCATCTCTTTGGTACCTGTATGATCACTCTGGAGTCTAACGGTATTTGTTATCAGTTCGGGAGAGTGAGTGAGTGAGTGTTTGGGGTTTAACGTCATACTTCACAATTTTTCAGTCATATGACGACGACAGTGCTGGGGACATTCCCTTACCCAGTATATGTAATACACTGTGAGCCGTGCTCCTTTCTGTGTGTCTGTCAATCGACCAGGTAACTTTTGAACGCGATGCATAGAGCAATTATAAAAGGATGTCCGTGTTCATCAGTTATTACATAACCGTACGCCTTGTAAATGTTATTTATTAGCATCTGACAGGTAAATCTGACATCCCCAAAAACTCGAAAGAAGTTATTTTCAGATCAAGGAAGCATACAGAGACTCAATGCATTGAGGCCAAATGCATTGTAGAGAGCCAGTAGTAAGAATTGTCGAATACATCTTTCTTACTTGAGAAAGAATCGACAAGATGCAAAGTAACAGTACACGCTGACCTCTTGGAACCATGTGTGTGTCCTTCGAGGGATAAACAGAAACTTCATCCCCCAAACAGGTGTCAGCGGGAGACTAATGAACAGAAACTTTATCCCCCAAACAGGTGTCAGCGGGAGACTAATAAACAGAAACTTCATCCCCCAAACAGGTGTCAGCGGGAGACTAATGAACAGAAACTTCATCCCCCAAACAGGTGTCAGCGGGAGAACACTAAACAGAAACTTCATCCTCCAAACAGGTGTCAGCGGGAGAACACTAAACAGAAACTTCATCCTCCAAACACGTGTCAGCGGGAGACGAATAAACAGAAACTTCATCCTCAAAGCACGTGTCAGCGGGAGACTAATAAATGGAAACTTCATCCTCCAAGCACGTGTCAGCGGGAGAGCAGTGAAGTTGAAGGCTGTCATCATCACATGACTAGAACTGATCTTGGCTTTGTAGGTCTGTGCTTTAGTTCACTGCTGTGTTGGGATGGTTATCCTTTAGCCTTGACGCACATTGATTAGGAAATAGTCTGAGTCGATAAATCAAAAAGGCACATTACTGAGACACGTTCATGAAATACGCCTTGTTTATGCTGAAAATAGTGCATGCTTTAGACTTACCAATCTTTGGTAGCAGTTATCGTGAAAACCTTGAGTGTAAATCGCTTTAGTAGCAGTTATCGTAAAAATCTTGAGTGTAAATCACCTTGGTAGCAGTTATCGTGAAAATCTTGAGTGCAAATCACCTTGGTAGCAGTTATCGTGAAAATCTTGAGTGTAAGTCACATTTAAACCGATTCTATCATTCGATTAATTCAGCCTTTAAAGTACAAGAACAATCTCTGCCCAGATACATATTTATTTATTTATTGGATTGGTGTTTTACGCCGTACTCAAGAATATTTCACTTATACGACGGCGGCCAGCATTATGGTGGGTGGAAACAGGGCACAGCCCGGGGGAAACCCACGACCATCCGCAGGTTGCTTGAGGACTTTCCCACGTACGGCCGGAGAGGAAGCCAGCATGAGCTGGACTTGAACTCACAGCGACCGCAATGGTGAGAGACTCCTGGGTCATTACGGTGCGCTAGCGCGCTAACCAACTGAGCCACGGAGGCCCCCTCTGCCCAGATACAAACATATGTGATGAAAAATACGCATGCTGCAGAAAATTAATAGTAGTTAACTTAATTGAACAAGAGTAAATAACAGCATGAGCTTTATCCTTTTTGCCGAGCAGATTGCAATTTATACGATTAATTGGTAAAAAGAAGTTATTGGATTACGCCACGGGGGCTTGTGCTTCGGCTCAGGTCGTTTTCGTTTATTCTAGCTGAAGCTAAACCAATTCCTCTTCTGCAAATCCTATCTCATCTTTCGTCGTAGAATCTCTTCATTACTCGGGCTTAAACAGTTTGTCAAAACAGAAATATAACCGTTTGTGCCTAGAGAAGAGGTTGGACGTGTGCACTATGAGATTATTGCTTTGTTTAAGTAATCTTTCCACCGTAGACCGGATGTTATACCGGGTTCCACGGGAACTAAGCCGTGATTATGCCCGTGATTTTGTTACGAGTGCTGCCGTAATTGTAAAATATATTGGTAAGCTGTGTTTCGCTGGATAGCAGAAATCTTGCAGATTTTAAAACCATCAAGTGATTAGATGGAAACAAATTTCTCTTCATCTAAAGAGAGGAGAATCTTTTAGTTCATTCTGGAGTCATTTCAAGTATCAGTGAGAGAATGAAGATAAATAAGCCAGACTTGCTGGAGCCTTCTACTCACGTCCCTCAGTCCTTTTGAACATTACTGCTATGGACGGGACTGCTATTCCCCGCACCAGGAGCTAACAGCCCAGAACAAATGGAAATAAGTGACAAAGGCTCTCGGTAAGAGTGTCCTTCGTGTGTGTGAATCGATCCACCGATAATTCCCAGCCCTTCTTTAATACGTAATGTCTCCCAAGATAGCGGATAGTAATTCACTACAGTGGTCTCCTTTAAGACGTTAGCTATCTAGTCTTGACAATATCACGCGCATTCGCCTAGTTCAGAAGCCATTTAAATTACAGCTATAAGAATACGACCTTGTCCGAAGAGGGCTCGAACAGTTTCCCAGGGACAAAAAGAACCGCTTTAATCTTATACAGATCTTGGATATACTTTATAGATGTAACAGAGAGTTATGAAGTTATTTTGCGCATCCTCCAGCACTGGTCAATAAATAGCAGAGAAGACCTTCACTGAAATGTGAAACGCAGTTTTTATTTGAATAATGCTAATTTTATACATGTGTTTGGGAAAGAGTGCATTTTAACGCTTCCCTTGAAAAAATGTCCACCCGCAAATTTGACCCGCTCACGAAAGATAGAGGTAAATAATTGTGGAGGAGACTCATCTCTCGTGTGCAGGTCACGTCTGGTTAGAAAGGGGGTAGCAGAATCTCGATTACTTTCATCACGGGCAGATAAAGACCTGAAAGATGCCTTGCACATTCCCGACTGGTGCATTGTTTTTTGTCAGCCGTTCTGGCGGCGGAGTTAGTGAGAGAGTGGTTCTAACTCAGCCACTTACCCTGCACACATTCCCATTGGGAAAGTCATATAGCGTAAGAGACGAAGGTGGTTTATTTTCTCCTCTTACGAAGGCTCAGATTGTAAATTCTCCACTGAGTATTAAAACTTTCTGCCCTACTCATCAGCTTTGTACTTGATGTCAGTTTATATTCAACAGAATTTGATAGATGCGGCATAAATCTACCAGCAGCCTATCGATGGTCGTGGGTAGAAGCATCTTTGCATTAATGTCTGACTTCTATCAGAAGAATCTGTATATCTTGTTTAAGACACTCCCCCGATGATATAGAATGCTGTTCATTTATAACGTGTTGAATTCCAGGTCATACACAGGTCAGAAAGAATCTATTTCCAGCAGTGCTGCTTTATTTGATTTGTTTATTTATTTAACTACAAACTCTAGATTTTTTCACGTAAGTGACAGTGGTTAGGCTTAATGGTGGCGGAAACAGGAATAAGAAGAGAAAACTACGGCCCATCTTCATGAACCTAACAAAAATACTGATCTAAACCTCAACCGAATCACATGTGGATGGAGCTGGGTTTGAACCGACGACCTCATCGGCCAAAGACAGATCGGCTGCCGTGGGAACAGTGCTTTGGTTGAACAAGCCAGAGAAGGTCCTATGCTGCTGTTGAGGGAGAGGCGTCAAACATATCCGTCGTATATATACCTGTAAATTACACTTGACGTGATTTCTTATGATATTTTCATTGAACATGCGATTAAGTTATAGAACGTACTGGTTATTCCTACCGATCATTGGACGAAATGTAGGCCTATATCATACGGTGATTATACAATATAGAATCCCCAAAACTCATGACATCGTCAAGTTATCTATTGCATTATTTTAAAACTAACAACTGAAGTTATTTAGCATGGAACTGGCGTAAAATCAAACGTAATTTAGATTATTATATAATTATTGTCCTACTGGTGTATCTGAACTTGAGTCGTTTTAAAATCAGTTTGCGGCCAGAGTCGGTATATATGGAAGTGTTATATTAAGCTTAGATTTTTTTGTGTTTGCTTAACGTGATGACATAACAAACGTGGATTGTTCCGGTGACAGGATATTGCCCTTGGTAGTGATATCTTCTGCAGGCTTTGTACTACTAAAGTTACCCAATAATTGTGAATCCTAGCCAGTCAACAAGCATGAACCGATGGGAGGACATTACCTAAGGGTTTCTGGACGTCAGGCAGGGCTGCATAGAATGACAATACCAGAGCTCAACAATAAAGAAGAAAAGGTACAAGTAAGAGAAAATTTGTGCACAATAGTTGTTGTCATGAGACCTGCTGCTCTTATTAAATTACCGCATCGCTGGCCGCGTGCCTGGAACAGTGGATTCCAGCCGAATCTTCGTAATATGGGCTAACGTCTTCTTCCCTTGGTGCAAGTCAGATCAGTAAAATTGTCAGATGTTAAGAGCATTCTTGACTGCAATGTTAGACAAAATCGAGGAAAGAGTCATACTTTGGAGAATTGCGTAAATTTACCATTTAAACATGAACAATTAGAATGAAACCCTAACTGAGATAAATTAACAAGAGGTCGTATTTCGCCGATGACGTGTGACCATTTGCCAATTTTTTGTCACAGTCTTCATTATATTTATCTCTTAACATAGCCCTTTTGGCCTTGACATGTGAGGTGGCGTGTACGAACCCAGTCAACGCTGGGCCGGGTCAGACTCGGCTTTTAGTCAGGAGAACTAAGCAATCTCCAGCAAAATAAAATTTGAAATCAATATTACACCATAATCAAAGAATCTTTTTAAATGTACATGTACGTGTTTTACTGACACCTGAGACTTTGGGCAGTTTTGCTACAGCTTTTCGACAACAAGGGTTCCTCGTGACTTTATCGTGACTCGTGTACTTTAATGGGTACATGAAAATCTGGTGTAAAACGAAACGTATGGTTTTAAGGAACATGAATAAAGACATGTCAAAAAACCAAAAAAAAAAGAGCGAAAAAAGTGTCGTTTTTGAGGCATACTTTATATTTCTTAATAACCTCTCAAGAGGTCAATGGTCGGAAATATTCAGAAATGACATCTTTGATGAACAAACTGGGAACACCGGATCGACTTAACGACCTTAATTCCAGTCCTGCTCCAAACTTTGCTGTGTTGACAGCTATCATCGTTGACGTCAGCACAGCAGGCTACTTCATCTCTGGACTGACCGCTGCGGCCTTACAAAAAATGTAATTTAACGCCATTTTTACGCCTCAGGGTAAAAGCTGGTGTTTTTCTTCCTTTTTTTTGTTTGTTGCAGTTTTATAAGTTAGGCCACATCATATATTTTTACATATACTATTAAGAAATGAAGTGCGCCTTTGAATGACGTCGATGGATTATTTGCACTGACATCTTTTTATGCTTCTTTGCATTGAAATCAAGTCAGACCGTGTGTTATTCGGGAAGGCCAACTGATTATTTCTCTTAGAGACGATGACAGTTAAGCAGCCGTTTAAACCGATAAACTTTACTGTTTAAACAATCATTGATAGTCTTCATTCCACAAAGTGTACCAGAAATCGTCTTCAGTCTTTAAGCAATCAAAGATAGTCTCCAGTCTGCAAACTGTATCAGAGATAAACTTTACTCTTTAAACAATCATAGATAGTCTTCAGTCTACAAAGTGTACCAGAAACAGTCTTCAGTCTTTAAGCAATCAAAGATAGTCTCCACTCTACAAACTGTATCAGAGATAAACTTTACTCTTTAAACAATCATAGATAGTCTTCATTCCACAAAGTGTACCAGAAACAGTCTTCAGTCTTTAAGCAATCAAAGATAGTCTCCAGTCTACAAACTATATCAGAGATAAACTTTACTCTTTAAACAATCATAGATAGTCTTCAGTCCACAAAGTGTACCAGAAACAGCCTTCAGTCTTTAAGCAATCAAAGATAGTCTCCACTCTACAAACTGTATCAGAGATAAACTTTACTCTTTAAACAATCATAGACAGTCTTCAGTCCACAAAGTGTACCAGAAACAGTCTTTTGTCTTTAAAAGACCATAGATAGTCTTCAGTCCACAAGCTGTATCAGAGATAAACTTTAGTCTTTAAACAATGAGATATAATCTTCAGTCTACAAACTATATCACAGATAGTCTTCACTATAATAATATGGATGTTAAACACGTTCCATTTGTAGAATGAATGATTATGGCTTAAAGCCACACCGGCAATATCTCAGCCATATCGTGGCGATCCACGTGAAGAGCTTGTGTTGTTACGTGTCACTGACTAAAAGCAATTTTGGTAACGGGTATGAATGATTTTACAGACAACCGAATATAGGCGACTCGCTAAAAGAAACAGACAGTGAGGTTACTTTACGTGTAAGCCGGTTAAATCCAAACTCCTATGGCCATCAGTGACTGGCAGCAACTCCGTACCGCCAGTTAAATTGGGTTGAGTCACGTCTTAAGCTCCCGTGTACGCTGAACTCAACACCTTAACAGACGAATGATTTGGCTAATTTGAGGTGTTCTGCATGGTGTGTAACGATTGGGGCCACATACTCTGTTTGACGATTCTGTGACGTAACACCTTAATCATGGCTGTATGTATTAGACACAAAATTAAAAATTTGTATCTGGTATCAAAGTTCGAGAATAATACCACAAGTTGAAACTAAGTCTGACTTATGTCTAAGACACCTTTGTGCTCCTCGGGGTCAGGTCAGGTTGATGCTGATTGGAGCCATGCACACCTGTCACTTTTAATCCTCTACTGTTCTATTCTACCATTGCACTACCTTTAACACAGACCTCTCCAGGGAGATGGCAGATGGAATGGTTTAACGGATAAACGACGTCGAGACCATGATCTACATGGGCGAGTTTGGGCTGTATGTTACAAAGCTTGGCAAGTACAAGTGTTTATCAAATCAAGCAACTTAAGACTTAAGTCATAAATTGCGAGTCCTTAAAACGCCAAACTCACACCTGATCTGAAATTGTGCTTATTACATGGTTGTAGAATCAGTGTACAAATTTTAAACTTTCTATAGGGCATTTTATTTGTACCTGTGTTTGAAATTTTTGACCGAAGTGTTAAAATACGGGCCCTGGGGGGTGTTTCTCAAAGGGGTCGTAACGTTACGGCGCCCCAATCACCATGACGTCGCATACGTACTGACGGCACACGTCGCCTTAGCATTTGCGACCGGCGTAACATTACGTCCCCTTCGAGAAACAGCCCCCTGGTCTGCTTCGTTATTTCCCACTAGTAGGCCTATCTATAGTAGCTCGCCCTCACGACTTATGAAACTTAAAACCGTTGAATGAACTATAGACTATTTCACAGCCATCTAGGTACACCTAAGCCTGGTTTCTTTATCACCGACAATCTACTGTTAGCGAGTGTCAATCTTCTAAGCACTTACGTGCTAATAAGCTAAACAAATGATCCCGTTGAGCAGTAAAGGCATATTTTTATCCCTATCGATTTACCGTTATCTTGTCGATGTTGTCGGCCCACCTGGTTCCTCAGACGGCGTTGTTACACGCCTGGTTTGTCCCAGTCTGTTATTACACACTCTGGCAAACCGAGCTGAGATATTGCCTTTTGATGGTCTAACGACTAAGGTAACGAGGTAGTTTCCGCTGGGAATGGTGGGGTGGTAATAGCGATGACACTCTCACATAATGGTGTTCTGTTACACCACGTGTAGTGTTTCCGGCCCTTAATATTCTGACGGGGCCTCCGTGGCTCTGTTGGTTAGCGCGCTAGAGCAGCGTAATGACACAGGAGTCTCTCACCAATGCGGCCACTGTGAGTTCAAGTCCAGCTCATGCTGACTTCCTCTCCGGCCGCACGTGGAAAGGTCTTTCAGCAGCCTGCGGATGGTCGTGGGTTTCCCCCGGGATGTGCCCTGTTTCCACCCACCATAATGCTGGCCGCCGTTGTATAAGTGAAATATTCTTGAGCATGTCGTAAAACACCAATCAAATAAATAAATAAACAAATAACATTTTGACTGACCAGATTGCACCGCACCCTGTCCTGACACATCCAACATGTTAAAAAAATATAACAAAGTTAAACCATTTAACATTTTGATTGGCCTTTATGAACATTTGTGTTTTTTTTGGACTGCGTATAGAGCTGGCGTACAACTAGAGAGATGCAGAGGCAAGTAGACTGGCAGATAGACGGACTGGCGGAAAAGCAAAGAAACTATCGAAAATGACAAGAATAAACGTCATGGATCAGAAAAAGGACGTGAACATAACGTATTGAAAGAAAACTTGAAGGGTCACATTTACTCAAAGAGTAAAAATGCCGTGCCAGATCATACGGTAGGATTTAGCCGATCCATGGGTGTGAGAAGATAAGCCGTCTTTATGAATATCAGAACAAGAACATTGAATTCCAGTATTTTTTCTGCAGAATTTCGTCAAGCATCACCGCAGAACATTTCGACATCGGTCATGATTTATTCAGATACCGCAAGAAATTTGAACGTAATGTAAAACACGATTTGTTTTGAGTGCAGTGACTTGAAGTCAGCCAAAGGAAGGGCAATCCTTGAAGTACCTAGAAGGCCTGTTTAGGCAGATAGACTTCACAAGACATTTCGTTTGCTAGTAAGTAAAATAAACTCATCAGTACTGAATATATGTAATGACGTCATCTTCTCTACTTGGGGTCGTGGGGGTGGATTTATTTATTTATTTATTTATTTATTTGATTGGTGTGTTACTCACACTCAAGAATATTTCACTTATGCGACGTCGGGCAGCGTTATAGTTGGAGGAAACCGGGCAGGCTGGCAGACCTTCCCACTTACGGCCGAAGAGGAAGCCAGCATGAGCTGGACTTGAATTCACAGCGACCACATTGGTGAGAGGCCCCTGAGTCATTGTGATTAATTTGTGATTCATTAAGATTATGGTTAATATTGGAGAGGGAATAAAACGCATGGTAAAAATTCGTGCAAATGAATTGTTGGCGGTAACCGACTCACTGCGAAGCCAGAAGTTTAACTTTCATGACTTTCAACGTTTCTTGGCCTTGATACATATACACACCGGCTTATGACTCCGATCCAGACATTTTACCTATTGTCTTATCTCTAGTAAGGTCAGACTCTTGGTTAGCCGGTTGATTAACCCCCGGGAACTTTGTTATCATCCTGCCCCTACAGTTTCAGAATGAGCATGACAGAAGATTTCTTGACGCTTTCTGTCTCAGGCAGCCATCGGGATTCCCAGATAGATGGATGGCTTAGATCGTCTATCACCAAGGGTAGAACTATGTCCGTCTAACAGATAAGACTAAGACAATCCACAGCTGACCGTAAGGCTATCGAATAAGGATCAGAGATTGAAAATGGCAGCTGAAAGTTTAGACAATGACCTGGTATGTTTTAAATGGTATTCAGATGGCTTCAGAAACAGGCTTAAGAAATGGGGTCGTGTACCTTCCGGTAACACCCTTTAGTAATGTTGATGAGTTAGCTTAAAGGCTTTCAAACAAACATTAATAATCACATACACTTGAAATTCGAGTTGAACACTAAACACATTTTTTTGTCCATAATTGTTTATATGAGCCTCAGCCCAACAGTTTAGGTACAGTTTCAGTAAACTGTCAGAACTACAACGACGTCTAAATATATCATGAGAAACAGTGTTAATGGTTCTACTAATTTCTTTTCTTGTGGCGCTGAAGTATTTTTAGACTTTAAAAATGAAACTTAGTTCATATGGCGGGAACGTAGCCTGGATATCTTTGCGCACTTTGAGGACAGCTGGCCAGGAGAATTTCAGAGTTTTATGTAACTGATTGCTGGCTTAACATCAGCAGCTTTCGCCTTCGATAATTGACAAAGTTGTCTCCCTTGCCAGCATAAACGATAAAAGAGTACTGATAAAAAAATTGTCTAGATTTTGTTTCACAATGAACTGAACATTTGTTATTACATAAAAATACTGTCACATACATGTATTTCGTCTGAAAATTTGGAATGGGTGTAAATTCTTAAAGAAAGCGTTTTTGTTCGAAATTTGTCCCATTATCAAGTTTTGCCAAATTCACCATGTTTTACTTGAATTTCTGTCTTAAAAGTAAATAATTGTCCTAGCTATTGATTAAATGTGTCGAATTTGCGCAATAAATGGTAAAGCATTGAATTTAGCATTGAAATTACAATAAACCGAAAATAAAGTATAAGAGAATATAAAATGTTTCATTTCGGAAACATTCTATGTTTCAATAGAAGCTGTAATCTATATACAACTCCCTGCCAGTCATTCTCGTTACCAAAATTGACTTTAGCCAGTGTCACGCTGGATGTCCACATTATTACAAAGAAACTGCAGTTAGAACACTTTTTGTAATTTCTAATAATGTTAAAGTCCATATGATCTGTTTCGACGACAAGAACCAATTGCTTCCTGTGACGTCATAATTATTCAAAAACGTATGGCATGCTGGATGTTGGGCAAATATCAACATGTTTTGAAGGAGGTAACACCAGTTACCTGAACTGCTGTTGACATCACCGTAAACATTGTTTCTGACACTGCTTTGTATGAAATTGTTTACACCTTTTAGCATAATATAACCTTAATAAATAAATTTTATCTCTTGTAGTATATTATCTCACGGATGTATGGCTTTAGAGATGGATATTAGGAGTTTAAAGCGATCTAGTTATTCACACAGACAGTAGTGGGGTTTGTTCTAACCACCTGTTCGTGCAATCATTGTAAAACAAATCACTCTGCACGCCCAGTCTATCACTCTGCACGCCCAGTCTCCGACATGTAACTTGTTTTTGAATAATTATGACGTGACCTGAGGCTATGCGTTCTTGCTGTTGAAAGTAAGATTATGGAGTTTAGAAAAAGTATTCTAACTGCAATTTCTTTGAAATAACATGAATGTCCAACTCACCAGTGTGTTAAAGGCAATTTTGGTGGCGAGCATGACTGATTTTACAGAGAGCTAAATTAGGGCGACTCTCTCAAAAAAATAGACTATAGGTTGCTACGAAGTGGAAAAGATAATCGCCCTGTAAGTGGTCGACAGTTTTCAATGATATCGGAAAGACGACAGGAATGTTCTCACATCGTAAATTTAATCATGTGTCCAAATACTGTAAAATTTTAGTTGATAGATTGTCGATAATAAAAACAAAAGATGTGTAAGCGTTTTAATTTGAATGAGTAGTTCTAATATAGGTATTAGGTAAAGCCAGAGCATCGACGATAGTGTAATAGTTTACAAGCGAAATCAGGCTCCAGCCTAGCCTTTTGTATTCCTACATAAACCAAGATTCTGCCTGTGGACTAAGTTTACATGGGGCCCGTTTCTTCGTATTCTTTTCATGTGATTGCTAATGCAAAGACAACTCAGGCTTTTGTGTAATTCTAAACAGTGAAGCCCCTTAACACCACGGTATCTTTTCTTATCCAATGCTGATTAAGCCGTATTGCTGGGACGAAGGGAGAACAAGTTTCCAGTTTCTCTAAACTGCCATCTTTAGGCGCCCTTACATTGGTTTAATGAAAGCCTTGGATAGGATGTTACCCATTTGACAAATAAGAAGAGCGTTTATACAGTACACAAAAACAGTTAACCAACCATCTGATGAGTCAGATTACTCCTTCGCTGAGAAAGGCAATCCCGTTTAAACCTTCGTCCCTGGAGCCAGTTAAACTCTTTCGAGTGAAGGCACGTTTCGGCTTGGTACTCTCAGGGTGTTCACTAATCACCCAAATCTTTTTGCTGCTACACGCAGATGGAGACACGGAGTTAGGGTAGATACATATATGGTTGCTTTGTCAATGACCGCGCTTTACACACGTCTAAGTTTTCTTCTTTTCTTCGGAGGCGGTAGATCAGGGTCAGTCTCTGGATCGGGTAATACCTAAGACGTTAAAAGAGGATCTTGTAGCTTCTTCACTTTGCCTTCTTGCTTCGATAAATCGTCTCAGTGAAGCAGCACACCGAGGAATATATGGGATGTATATATGCAAGACACTAGGTGACATTTAGCTCTTTATTGCAGATTACAATGTGTGGCAGACATATTATTTTTAAATGTCTTGGCTCAGTAAACCGCAAGCAAACTTTGTTGTTGTGACCCAGAGAAAACACACTACGAAAGCATCTGCTCTGACATACATCTCAAAAAGATGTTTATGTCACATTGATGCTTCAGGGAAACTGCTAAGTTCAACATTTTGCACATCGCCGTTTATTGCAGTGCGTATAGCAAAAACATGTGTCAAGAACAAAGTCTAATAAATTTCTGATTTAATGTAGCTTCTTTTCAAAAAAGTTTTAGTATATATTGCGTTACTCAATACGTATATAATATCTAAAAAGAATGGTTTTATGCAACTTTTACTCAGGGAACGATTCCATGGCTGAGTCGTATTTACTCATTTTATTTTCGTTAGAGTTTATAATTTATCATGTGTGTGAAACGTACTTATACCCTGTGGGAGGCAGAGCAATGCAATTTCCGTTCGTTTTCCGGGTGTTCGTCCGGCCTTAGATGCTGAGTGATACGCCGGGAACAGTATGGTTATTCAAGGACGCACAGTCGATCTCTCAAAGTCTCAAGACCTTCTGATCAGTGAACCGATATCCGTTCAGTAAATGCGAAAAGCGCTCGCCTTTTCTGTTGCACAGATTAAATCTCCCAATAGTATGTCTCAGTAGGAAACATAGTCGGCTACAGAGTGTTAAAACCGCCGAAGACTAAATACTGACCTGACCAAGCCTTAATGAGGCTTCAAATGCCATACTAATCTACAGGCTACTCATGAAGAACTATCCTTAGAGGGAAAACTTGTCTGAAACTTATTTAGGAGACGGGTCAAAAGGTCAAGTGGTCAGAGATGCCAGTCAGTTATAAAGACGGCCATGAACATTGCGCTTATGGATTGTTTGTTGGGCCTTTGTCACGATACGTATGACCATTTCGGCAGCATAAATCTTGCTGAAGACCATTTGTCTTCCATCAACGTCATGTGCCAATCTGAACATCACACTTGGAAAGTGCATAAATAACTCTGTGGTTTGCATCGAGCGCTCCATCCATTGGGTGGTGACAAACAACGTTAATATAAATACATAAAACAAAAACAAAACTCTCAAAAACTTTTTAATATATACAAAAAAAAAGCAACAAGAAAGGTGTGGGAGCGTGGTAGCCCTAGCATCTAAGAAGGAGGAGTGTAAATCCCCCATATTCGAGAGTTTTTTTATCTATAATAACAGGGTTCTTTGTGGCGATTATTTATTTAACAAAATTTAGTCGATCGGTCAGTCGAGTCCCTTGTTGGTTTTGAAAGAATTTCCTGACTTTTCGGCCACCTTTCCCACTGTCTTTAACGCATGTGGTCTACATACCTTGACTATGTTTAACCTGATGTTTGGGAAACACGTTTTATATCATAAGATGATTACATTTCATCGGTTTCTTGTGAAAATTTGACAAACGTCTCGTTGACTATTTCAAAGCACATTTAATTTTTCGAAAAGTTTGTGATGTAAACAATGTACATCAACGTGAACCCGCCCGGAGGACAGTATCCTACCCTCTAACCCAATCGCTTGGCTGAAAAAATTGTGCAGTTTGCCTAATTCAGGTCGCTGGCAGCACTCGGTGTTACACAATCAACACTGACACTCACGTCATTATATGTGTAACGCATAAAGGCATGATAAACCTAATTGTTACGTG
>NC_088307.1:3227879-3252237 GCF_032854445.1 Liolophura sinensis
TTGTTACGTGATGTTCACTGCTTCAGGGTGAGACTGATTTAATTTCCAAAGACGAAAATGTCACGCTAGAAAGTTCATGGCATTCTGTCATTTCCCCATGGGTAGTCGTGCTGATTTGAATGTGGATAACTTCGGTAAACTTGGTCAAAATGTCAACAGAATGTAAAATTGGTCACACTTTTGATATTTATTTATTTTGATATTTTATTTATTTATTTATTTTTTTTTTGGTTTGTTTGATAGATTTTTTTCTTTTTTGAGGGGGGGGGGGGGTGTTTGCGTGGTAGAAATGGAGTGTCAGTGTTGACAGTAAAGCAGAGAATGCTGTCAGAGTTCATGTATTTTTTACTCTTGGAGAATCCATGTAAATACACGTACATAGAGTAAGTCGACTTTATACAGACATGAGAGTTGTGCTGGTATGAAATTCATGACAATTGCTATTTCGATGATTTGAAAGTCAAAGTTACTATCTACCGCCTTTAGTACCATTAACATCATACCATCTACGTCATACCATCTACCTCCTGCCATCTACTGGCTAACATCTACCGCCCTGGATGCCGTTTACTGCTGAGTATATGTACCTGCTACAATCTAAGGTCTATACTATCTACTTATCTACTGCCGAATAACTTTTTTCTTTCCTAAACCCCTTAAGCTGAAACCATTGCTTGAGCTTTGATATTCATTTTGCCACACCCTTTGAAATCTACTCAAACACTTAGTCGATAATTTACCGCAAGTCTCAATAATGAACCGCCTGATCCAATCTGAAGTGAACAAAGTCAAAGCAAATGCAATAGTTAGACAGTATGATGGTTTAAAATGATTTCTGCGCACTTGTCTTGCTCCACTTGAAGCCGATCAGAAATGGATCTACTTCATTCGATTAAGAGCCAAAGTCGAAACTAAACCAGAAACATGGCTTCCAGCTCATGAAGTGAAAAAGATCAAAGTGAAAAGCAATCGTGTCGAATCACTTGTCTCCCTCACGGTAATGAGTCGTGCGGAATCTAATGTTCCAATCGCTGAATGGCTCCTCTGTGAACACAGAAGACACGATCGTTGTTTTCGTGGCCTGTTAGCATCCTATAAACTACTGCCATGGCCGAATTCCTCACCTTAAAGACGTGACGAATAACACGGGCGTGAAGTCCTTTTTCTGAGGGGTAATTATCGCAGATTTTTTTTGGCAAAAAATCAATTAACGCAAATCCAATTTTTTAAATAGCCGAATAATAAATTACCATCCCCAAAATATCAACCTCGTCTGAGCACGTGTTGTCATTCAAAATCTATAGTAAAGGTACAAGCATTTATAAAGCCGGTCGCATTTTAGCTTTTCAAACTTTAGACTTATTTTAATACTATAAATAGTACAGGTACGAGTCTTACATTTAGCAAAAGGCAATGTAATTTGAGTTATTCTTGGTAAATACAGGAAATTTGATTTGTTTACATTGAAGATGGATGTTGTGCAAATCTCCGGTAGAGCATCTTTAATGTTCTGGGTATTTAGTTTCGCGGCTTTTAATTTAAAAAACCTGATTAAGTAGTAGGTATAGTATGGGCAGAGCGTTAATGTTACTGTTTTAAAGGAGTGTGGCAAAGTTATGCCATTCAGTACTGCCTCTAAAGTTGTCTACCTTTGTTTTAATTAGATCATACATCACCTTAACAGTTTTAGAGATTTCAAGACTTCTGGTCGTCGACGTCAGAGAATTGTGACGTTGGGGCGAGTTATGGCCTAGAGACAATTATTTTCTTTCGATCTGATCATCGTAACAGCTTGAAAGCGTATAGCTGTTCGAAGTAGTCATGGTTTTCAGTGAAGAGTGCAATCTTTCAGATACCCAGGTCTCTGGATAAAAAAACACTGGAACATAAATCTACATTTGGGGTGAAACTTTGTACCTCATGCATTCGGCTCAAGCTTTGTAAAGCTGTCGGTCGGCACCGGCTTATTTCGCGGACTTATAGTCAACTGACTCCGGTTCGTGTAGAACTGTTCATGTTGTCAACTTTGTAATACATCCATATCTGGGGAAGTGTTTATTTTTTTCCAAATTGACTGCTCGTCATGTAGCTTCATAGTTAAGAGAGTAGTTACAGCGGTGGTACAGCGTCTATTTCACATAAAAACGAGCTTTGCATGGGGATATATGCATCTATTGAATCAATAGGTGTGACTTGTAGGTACATTTGAACTTTTGTCTTTTAAAAAGGATTGTGACTCTGAATACCTCTGGTCATTGTTACTGAGTCTTCTCTGTTGCAATAAGTTCATATTAGTAATTTTTGCACGTAAATATAATTTCGTTAAGAAGTTTGTTTAAAACTGTTAAGAAACAGACCGGAACAAGGTACTGTATGGAGTCGGGAGATCTAGGTATCAAACCCGTTCGGGTCACTTTAAAAATGTTACTTGTTGCTGCCTCTCTTTACGCTCAATGCTGAGAGGTTAGAACAAGGAAACATAACTGGTTAGCTCGCTGTCAGTATAATGTGACTTTGGCGGCTTAGACTCTCCCTGCCACAAGAAGTTGCTATACACCTACACACACCTAATGACTCCTCGTCGTCATATGACTGAAAAATTGCTAATTACGACGTCAAACCCAAAAACTTAAAGCACAGCAATCATCGGACTAATCATAGAAACTGTGATCTTTGCTTACAAAGTTTGACTGGGTAAACTGGGTCAAGTGCAAGACACTCCACATTAAACTATAATTGGACAACACTAATCTGCCAACCTTCACATGGTATTCATGTTAGTTCATGATGCTCACGCTCTTCCATCAGTGCTGACCCTCCTTAAGATGGCGTTTATTTGAAAATGACAGGCAAATTGCGTGAAAAGAGAAGATAACTCTCACGGCTTTTGGTATGCTGAAATTAAACACAGACTGTCTCCCTTGATTTTCAAGGCTACAGATATTGATTTGTTTGATAAATGTTTAACGTAGTAATTCAGAATATTTCACGATCTGCGAATTTCACATTTGAAACGTGATTTCATCTAATCAAGACCAAAAGCCATCTTGTCGTCAAAATTACAATCGTTAAATTTAACTGGAAACGGTATGAAAGTTGCCGTTGCAATCGAGAATCAGTCTTTCGCGATCTTGAAACTTCGCGTTTGAAGCGCTCGACATTTTTGGCTACGCTCCCTTAGTATTTACTTCTTCAAAAGTACCATGCATGTGAAAACGGTGATATTTTTCTAATACCCTGACATGTATGAGTTAACTGAAGTAGAATGCCTGTGATGTTGACCATGCAGCATATTGCACAATACATCACCTTCGTGATTTGCCTCATTTGAAATCCATGTAGAGCTAAATTAAAAAAGCAAAGGATATTGAATATGTAGATTTCTCCGCTAATCTGTCAAGGACGCTCATGTGACCGTTCAGCGAATCAAAAAACGTTCTTGGAGAGTGTGGCATAAAACATCATAAAAAATAAACAAGGAAATAATAAGGCAAAGTGGAATATGTACGTCTCTGTTACTGGAACTGGTTTCCTCAACCATGATTATATTGGAGCTGCCATGCTGCTTTGACTTCTCCACCACAGTAAAACTGGAGTTGTCGTGCTGCTTTGACTTCTCCTCTACCACAGTTACTCTGGAGTTGCAATGCTGGTTTCACTTCTCACACTACAGTTACAGTTGAGACATCATGCTACTTTGACAACTCCCCACCACAATTAAACTGGAGTTGTCATGCTGCTTTGACTTCTTCCCACCACAGATACATTGGAATTGCCATGCTGGTTTGACTTCTCCACCACAGTAAAACTGGAGTTGTCGTGCTGGTTTGACATCTCCTCGACCACAATTACACTGGAGTTGCCATGCTGCTTTGACTTCTCCTCTACCACAGTTACTCTGGAGTTGCCATGCTGGTTTGACTTCTCACACTACAGTTACAGTTGAGACATCATACTACTTTGACTTTTCCCCACCACAGCTACATTGGAGTTACCATGCTACTTTGACATCTCCTCCACCACAATTACACTGGAGTTGCCATGCTGCTTTGACATCTCCTCCACCACAATTACACTGGAGTTGCATGCTAGTTTGACATCTCCTCCACCACAATTACTTTGGAGATGTCATGCTGCTTTGACATCTCCTCCACCACAATTACACTGGAGTTGTCATGCTGCTTTGACTTCACTCCACCACAATTACACTGGAGTTGCCATGCTGCTTTGACTTCTCCTCTACCACAGTTACTCTGGAGTTGCCATGCTGGTTTGACTTCTCACACTGCAGTTACAGTTGAGACATCATGTTACTGTGACTTCTCCCCACCACAATTACACTGGAGTTGTCATGCTGGTTTGACTTCTTCTTCACCACAGATACATTGGAATTGCCATGCTGGTTTGACTTCTCACACTACAGTTACAGTTGAGACATCATGTTACTGTGACTTCTCCTCAACCACAATTACACTGGAGTTGTCGTGCTGTTTTGACTTCACTCCACCACAATTACTCTGGAGTTGCCATGCTGCTTTGACTTCTCCACCACAGATACACTGGAGTTGCATGCTAGTTTGACATCTCCTCCACCACAGATACACTGGAGTTGTCATGCTGCTTTGACTTCTCCACCACAATTACACTGGAGTTGTTATGCTGCTTTGACAACTCCCCACCACAATTACACTGGAGATGTCATGCTGCTTTGACTTCTCCTCCGCCACAATTACACTGGAGTTGTCATGCTGCTTTGACTTCTCCCCACCAGAATTACACTGGAGTTGCCATGCTGCTTTTACTTCTCCACCACAAATACATTGGAGTTGCCATGCTGCTTTGACTTCTCCACCACAGATACATTGGAGTTGCCATGCTGGTTTAACATCTCCTCCACCACAATTACACTGGAGTTGTCATGCTGTTTTGACTTCTCCACCACAGATGCTTTGACTTTTCCCCACCACAGCTACGCTAGAGTTGTCATGCTGCTTTGACTTCTCCTCCACCACAATTACTCTGGACTTGTCATGCTGCTTTGACTTCTCCCGACCACAATTACTCTGGAGTTGTCTTGCTGCTCTGACTTTTCGCCAACGACAAATACATTGGAGTTGCATGCAGGTTTGACTTCTCCCTCACACTGGAATGTAACTCTCCTGGTTTGACTTCTTCTTCACCACAGCTACATAGAGGTCCGCACCAGAGTTACATTGGAGTTACTATGCTTGTTTGACTATGGAGTTTCACACTAATCCTCCTCTGTACTGATGGGTCTTTGCAGGATATATTTGTTACACATTGTGCGGGGCGATGAGGATTATCGAATTATGTAACTAATGGCACGTGTACATAACATTGTGCAGGACAAAAATCAGGATTGACATTGGTACGGCCTTTAGAGGTTCATGTCACGTGACATCAATGGAGTGTATATACATCCCGTAGTAAGTTTTGCAGGTAAGATTTACCTCATGCAAAGATTAATATGCAAATTGCTGAACAACGGAAAAGCCAGAAATAGTAAATAATTGTCACGGTCGCTTAGCTTCATATTCGTTTCCTACAGATACCAACAAGAACATTAGACATCTCTCCCACATAGTTACATATTTACATCTCGTACGTTTACCGACGGAACTACAAGAAATAAGCTTTTAATGAGAAACGGTTTTAATCATACATGGATATGCGAATAGGTCCCAAGGATAAAACTCACAATGTACGAAAATCAGCAAACTTCTTGCGTACATGTATGCATTGTAATCATTGTTTTTTTAGAAAATGTGACATCTTGTAGTTTCTCGTCATGGTCAAGAGTTATTCACT
This sequence comes from Liolophura sinensis, assembly GCF_032854445.1. Classification (NCBI taxonomy): domain Eukaryota; kingdom Metazoa; phylum Mollusca; class Polyplacophora; order Chitonida; family Chitonidae; genus Liolophura; species Liolophura sinensis. The sequence goes on from NC_088307.1 coordinate 3,233,709, forward strand.
TATAGGACGGCTGCCAGCATATATAGCATTATATTATGGTTAGGGAAAGAGAGTGTCCACAGTAAGCCGCCACACTAAAAGTGCATACGTAAAACCAGGTTGTTTCCTCACATAACACATTCCCGCCTGCATGAGTGAAACCAAGTTGTTTCCGCACACCCCACACTACCGCCTGCATGAGTGAAACCAGGCTGTTTCCTCACATACCACACTACCACCTGCATGAATGAAACCAAGTTGTTTCCTCACGCACCACACTGCCACCTGCATGAATGAAACCAGGTTGTTTCTTCACACACCACACTACCGCCTGCAAGTGTGAAACCAAGTTGTTTCTTCACACACCCACACTACCGTCTGCCTATGTGAAACCTGGTTGTTTCCCCAAACACCACACAGCCACCTGCATGAGTGAAACCAGGTTGTTTCCTCACACACCACACAACACAACCGCCTGCCTAAGTGAAACCAGGTTGTTTCCTCACACACCACAGTATCTACACGTAAGAAACAGTACACATTTTCGGCCATCGCTAACATTGTGAAAAAATTCTTGTCATTGGTACAATATTATATTACACACGGCATCTGTTAACATGCGCCAAGTTTCTGTTATTATATAGGGAGCATTTGAGTCTGAGATGACTTCATTCAGTTCATCAATATATAGCTGTTAGTCCGGTCGGTAAATCTAACTTTTGATTCTACGGGAGGGGGGAGTGGGCGGGGGGGGGGGGGGGTACAAAACTCGCCCCTGTCACACTGGGTATAAGTATACCGGTAATTGTCCTTGAGCGCGGGCGAAAATGGTGGACTAAACCGGCCCATGCTGATTTAAGCCACTGACACTGAGGCATGAGAAGAAGTCGTTCTGAATGAAGCCTGTTTAGCGTCAGTACCTCTTTTGTGTAGTATGCACGTCCGAACCAGCAGCGAGACATAAATTTGTCTCGTGGCTCAGTTGGTTAGCGCACTAGCGCAGCGTAATAAACAGGAGCCTCTCACCAAAGCGGTCGCTGTGAGTTCAAGTGCAGCTCATGTTGGCTTCCTCCCCGGCCGTAAGTGGGAAGGTCTGTCAGCAACCTGTGGATGGTCGTGGGTTCTGCCTGGTTTCCGCCCACCATAATACTGGCCGCCCTCGTATAAGTGAAATATTCTTGAGTACGGCGTAAAACACCAATCAAATAAATAAATAAATAAATATAAAGCTCCACACATGCACTGAAGAGATGTAGAAGTCCTAAAGTCGAAAAATTGTAACTGGCTGCAGTTACACTAAAGTATCTTCTGTTTTGCAATGGACTGTAGAGTTATGAAAATCACTGCACCACAACTGTAACTTTCTTAAAAATTCTTGAACACGCAGTTATGCACCAATCAAATAAATAAATATATAACAAATGTAAATTTCAGCCTTTAACTTCCGCCACGCATAACATGTTAATGATAGTTAGAGGCTCACCTGTGCTCTCAACCATGATTCAAGTATCATGTCGTTATAGTTTCCGCTATAGCTTATCCGTTCTAACTCATGATAACACGTATTTAATGCAAGATGGCCTTTTTTTTTACTCACACAAGAGTAGGTTTCCAAAGAAAAAATAACAGAGTCACAAATATTCGAGAGAGATACCGAAAGTAGACAGCACTGTTACACAGGGCCAAAATACACCTAAACCTTAGGTGAGGGATGCAGTTAGTCTTCATCTCTGTAATTTTAAATAGAGTCTAACAGATAAAGTCAAAAACTTTCCTGCTGGTAGATTAAAGCAATTTGCCCATAAATGGGAACGGCTGACAACGGACACTGAAATTTTAGACACAGTCCGAGGTTACACCATAAAGATTACATCTCCCCCTTACCAGAGTAAAATACCGAGAGAAATCAAATCATCTCCTTCACAGAAGAATTCCATGGATGATGAAATTCAAAACCTTATTCAAAAAGGTGTCATTGAAACGTCTGATCATGAAAAAGGCGAGTTCATTTCCCCAGTGTTTCTCAGACTAAAGAAAGATGGGTCTAACAGAATGATTCTAAACCTGAAAGGCTCAAGCAAAGTATTCTGAGTACCACCATTTTAAAATCGCAAGTTTAAACTCGGCCATTAAACTGATGGGGCCGTTCTTTTCTTTACCTCTGCTGACGTCAAAGACGAGTGATACTATGTATCTATAAGTGAAGAAAGTAAAAAATAACTGACGTTTCAGTGGAGTGCTAAGTTGTACAAATATACCTGTTTTCAGAATGGTTTAGTGTCCTCGGAAATACACTAAATTGGTTAAACCCTTATTTGCTGCTCTTAAGCAGAGGCTGTCAACAAGGTATAATGGTGACCCATTCCTTCAAGGGGATGGTGTTGACGATTGCTTTGACAACGTACGCGCTACAGTGGAAATGTTATTCCGATTCTCATATATTCTTATGATTCTCATGGGTTTATTGTCCACCCTGTGAAGTCTTCTTTGTTCCATCAGAGAGGCAAGTTTATCTAGGATTTGTTCTAGATTCTGTACAGATGAGAGTTTATCTCACGGCAGAGAAAACATGTAAAATAAAGCAGTGTATGAAGGAGTTGATCAGCTGTAATACTCCAGCTATAAGGACAGTCGCACGGGCACTGGGACGTTTGACATCCACGTTTCCAGGGGTTATGTATGGGCCATTATATTAACGCCAGATAGAAACTGAGAAATCAAACGCTTTAAAAGCAAATCATGATGATTTTGACAAGTCCACGGTATTGTCTGAAAACGCTGTTGGGCTACTTACAAACATTACCTTCCGTCAGTGTGATCTTTTTGAAAAACTTGACGTTAAACTAAGTCATGTTATTAGCACTGTTAACTGCTCAGCGTTGCCAAACTCTACAGGCACTGGATATTCGCTACATGTATCTTCCAGATAATAAGTATGTGTTTCAAATCATAAAGTTGCTCAAACAGTCAAAACCGGGCCGTCACATACCGCCAGTGATATTTTGAACAGTACAAGCCTGCTGATAGATCATATGCCACTGTCCTTCTCAGAGGGTGTATGACCAGAACCAAGTCTTTGACAGGTAGTAACTCAACATTGCTTATTCGCTATAACAAAACCCTTCATCCTGTATCTACAGACACTATAGGCAGATGGCTGAAGAGTGTCCTGAAGTCTGCTGGAATTGACACTGTTAAAATTTACACCTCACATAGCCAGGAGTGCGAGTGACACAGCAGCTATGGCGAGAGGAATACCTATTGATTTACTTATGAAGAATGCTGGTCGGGCAAAGCAAGCTACGTTTTCTAAGCTCTATCATAAAGCAGTTCTGTCACTCTCTCTGGGGAATTTTGTTCTGTGATGGTTTTTTGTTCATGTTGTCAGATTACTGTACTTGGAAGGGTGGATGTTTGGTTCTCTTAAAGTACTATGGGCCTACATGTTCATGACTCATTTTCACGGAAGCTGTCCAGTGTATTTACTCTATCATCTACTGCACATGTCACATTAAATGGTTTCGTAGTGAGGTAACCATGACGTAGAAGAATTGGATTTTTTTTTTTGATTGGTGTTTTACGCCGTACTCAAGAATATTTCACTTATACGACGGCGGCCAGCATTATGGTGGGTGGAAACCGGGCAGAGCCCGTGGGAAACCCACGACCATCCGCAGGTTGCTGGCAGACCTTCCCACTTCCGGCCGGAGAGGAAGCCAGCATGAGCTGGACTTGAACTCACAGCGACCGCATTGGTGAGAAGCTCCTGGGTCATTACGCTGCGCTAGCGCGCTAACCGACTGAGCCACGGAGGCCCCTAGAAGAATTGGAAGTTAAACCAATACTTACCTGTAAGTTGAAGTTTGAGTGTAATTCTACATGGCCATAGTGCAGGAACGGAAGCATCATGAGCCCTCCCTAATTTCTACATTTTTTCAAATAACAATAGGATACAATTTTTAAAGAACTTTCAGCTTTACAGTAGTTTCCCACCCGATGTTCTGGACATGTCCAGTGGTTGCTTTAAAGACTGATGCTCGACTCACATGTACAACCTCACATAATTCCTCCGCTCCTGCACCATGACTTTGTAGAATTCCACTCAAACTTCAACTTACAGATTAATATTGGTTTAATGACCAGGTCTACGCCTTACCGAGCCAGGTCTGTTGATTCATTACGTCCTTCAACAAGAGCAGCTCTTTCATGAAGCGAACACCTATCACACAGCAACTTAGGCAGAGACGTAGAGTCAGCTTTCACCAAGCGAGCAGAAGCACAGGCTGCGTAGTCAAATGCAACATATGGAACCATTGGTTGGGACAGATTGATGTCACTGACTGTGTACATTAGCTGGTTGTTAACACAGTTTACGATTGTCAGTGACCGACCAACACAGTCCAGGTACAAGCCGAGGTGATGTGATTCTGTGTATGGTCTGCCCTGTTCATAGGCGGGTTTGATCTCACCACCACAGGGACTAGAAGCACTGATTTCATTATGCAAGTACCTAATCCAAATGTCATAGCTCTCCCGACCAGGGTCACCTCTCCACACACCACAGCTCTCGTGTACAACACCCACGCGACAAAAACAGTCCATTGTGGGTGAGCATGGGGTGACTGTGATGTCCAGTTCCCAGTAGTACCTGCCCTTCTGGTAACTACCATCTGTCACGGCGGTACACCACCAACCCTCAAACAAATCCTCACACTCTGCCGCACTTCCGCTGTGGGTGATGCTCAGTCGTTCGTCATTGGTCTGGGTGAATTTCAGTTGGGGCTCTGTAAAGTACACACGTGACAGATAAGAACAGAGTGAGTGAGCGTGGGGTTTAACGTCGTACGACAACAATCGTTGCACTATCCCCTTCATGCTGAACGCCAAGCGAGGAAGTTACAACTTCCCCTTTTAAAGTCTTAGGTGTGACTCGATCAAGGATTGATCCTGGATCTACCGGTCCCGAAGCGGACGCTCTACCAACTGTGCTATCCGGGCCGGTTGATAAGAACAGACTAGAGCCAGTTAATTATTTGTAAGGTAACATGCGACGCACCCTAACGATTTAACTTAAAGCGTATATGGTAAACACGTGAAACATGAACACCAGCTTAGGGTCTGCCAGGTACAAATGTGGCATTGTTTATTAAATGTGATGACAACATTTTATATTGAGTAATTCTCGGCGTGGTGCCTAATGAAATGCAGGTAACATCACTGCACTTTTAACCCAATTCTGCTTAAGGCTCGGTGCTCGAGGGCGTGCAATTGGCTACTAATTAAGTATTTACGTGAACAGTTCGATTAAACCCCTAACTGAGGTAAATTGACAAAATTCTGTGTTTCACCGGTCACATTTGACAATTTGATAGTTATCACACTGTCATCGCTGCTCTGGTTTTTCCCTCTATGCTATAAGTCCTTCAAAGTTTAAGGTACAAATGTCACAGACAAGACCCTTGAATACCGAAAAGATACCGCACAGATATTACACTTAGGGGCTAGGTAAGGCTCTCTAACAAAAGTAGAGTTTCCAGTTAAAAGTCTTTTTTCACTAAACGTGAAAATCCACCTACTGTATCATTTGAATTGTCAAACCTCTGTTGACATTTTCCGATTACCTTTCCCTCCGTGCTGGGGAAACGTACATTACACGCCTTTCTTCAGGGAACTTCTTAAGTTCACAAACTCTCAGCTCCTCAAGTTTCTCCAGCGTTCGTCTACTCTAAATAACTTCCTCTGAAGCCTTTTTCGGACTCCTCCCCCTATGTTATAGCAAAAGTTATAAAAGGTACAAAATTTCAAACTCGAAACTCCTCAAATAACACACATGGACATTTGAAGGTACACGCGTGTGAATCATACCACCACGTGTTTATGAAGGCCTACCGATGGTTCTTGCCACTTCGTCGTGCAATGGTTACAACGGGCCACACAAGTTTTGGTTACAACGGGCAACACGGGACTTTTCAAAAGGTAAGATATATGATGTAAGGAACATTTAGTATGAAATTAAAAATTGAAGCATACTACATTTATCGCTATGCAATGCAGTATGCATGGGTATGCTTCACGTATTGGTTCAAGTCCAGCTCATGCTGGCTTCCTCTCCGGCCGTGCGTGGGAAGGTCTGTCAGCAACCTGCAGATGGTCGTGGGTTTCTCCCGGGCTCTACCCGGTTTCCACCCACCATAATACTGGCCGCCGTCGTATGAGTGAAATATTCTTGAGTACGGCGTAAAACATTAATCAAATAAATAAATAAAGAAAGAAATCCTTCACGTATTGAGCGACATACTTGTGATAATTAGCCACTGCTCTGACTCTGCCTCAGTTACGATCACACGTCTGGGACCAACGGGATAACTGTTTACAGATTCCTGTAGTGTCTGTTTTATTTCTTCCTGCTTCTTCTTTGAAGTTTTGATCTTGTCTAACAGGTCATCAATCCTGTGGAAGACAAACCGGATCAGTGGTCAGCGATTTCACAAAAGAACATATACTATATAGTGACACTGTTAGTATTATATGACATTTTAACAACTGACACATTCTTGAGGACTGCGTAGTAAGACGTCGATCAAATAAATAAATGAATAAATTTTAAGAGCTGACATGATTGAAAAAGACTGAAAAAATACTCTGACGAAGAGGTTTAAGAAGAGAGTCGCCGGCGTTACGATTGCCTCACTGCTTGCTTGTCAGCTTACCTTTTTCGCTCATATATGCTCCAAAATTAATGGCGAATAGATGTATACCCCGGAGGGCCGCATCCCCCACTCCCTGTATGCCCAACATTATACAGAAGCCGAGACGGCAAAATCAGAGGAAAGCTAAAACACAAAACTTACAGCACATTGGGAAAGTATAATAAAGGCTGGATAGTTAATATTCATCAAGTGAAATGGGGTAAGGGAAACCAACGTAAATAACCCACATACCTTTTGGACAGCTGTTTTGAACCCTGTCAATAAAATTTAACACTTTTAATAGTCCGTTTTGCAAGACGAATGCACGTCACAGAGTAACCCACCTTAGTACTTGGATAATTGTTTCATACATGATAGCTGGAAGCAGTTTTGATTTATTTACTTAAATCTCTTCAATAGAATTAAGACGTACAGCATAGAGAGTAAAACCAGAGTAGCGACGACAGTGTAATAGCTGGCAAATCGTCAATCGTAACCGATTAAAAACAGCCTCTTGTCAGTTTACCTCAGTCACGGTTTTATTCTAACTGTTCATGTACATGCACATATCGTAGCAATTTACACGCCCCCTCGCACCACGGCTTAAGCAGAATTAGGTAAAAAAAAATGTAGTTTCGTTAATTGCAATTTATTAGACGTCAGTGGTCTAGAATTACTGAAAATGCTGAGCTGTCATCACATTTAGCATTTTGCCCTTAATTTATGTGTTTGCTGCTTTGGGAAACTCTTTCCAATAAACGAGTGCGTTAGAACTCTCTCTGCGAATTCATCTCCCACTGTAGTAATGCACATTCTTCATTTTTGCATTACCTTTAAAATCTGCACGTTGCTTGCGGAGAAAAAATCATAAGAGGACTGCTGCACCATTCTCATTTCCTCCGCCTCCATCTCAAGATGCTTTACAGCTGCAGCACACTGAACGCTCCATTCTGTGTGGCGACTTTTCACTGCCTCTATAGCGTTACTCCTCCAAGCTTTCAAGACATCCAGAGCTGCACAGTAAGCCTTCTCGATGCTATCCAAATGTAAATTTTGGTTTACCTGAAAATCATCATTATAATTTCTGCATGTTGAGCTCTTTCTTATTTATATTATTATTTATTTTATTTGATTGGTGTCTTACGTCGTACTCAAGAATAATTCATTTATACGAGGGCTCCCAGCATTATGGTGGAAGGAAACCGGGTAAAACCCACGACCATTCACAGGTTGTTGACAGGATGTTGAGCTCAATTTACCACCGTGCAGTTACTGGTCAAGAGGTTTGTTTCGCAATGTACAGAGAGTGTAATTTATTACAAATCAGTTCAACATGTTAAGGCATACAACATTAACAACGCCATATCTCCAAGGCATTGAAATGCAATATTTTGCGACCATGAAAAAAATCTTTCATGCTTGAGAAGGTTGCACACTAAAAAGCTGTAAAATAAAAGGAGATAAGGTACAATCAAAACAGACAATAACTATATCCATGCATCCCAACATTGATTTTTGATAATCAGAGAGTATATCTTTCATGCATAGTCAAACACGTTAATGCACAATTTTAAATCTTCCATAGGCCAAGAGATATTTATTAACCGCAAGCGTCTAACATGCTCAATATATCGTGTCACATTCATGACTCTCATCTAATTATGAGCGAGTTACAAAAAATCAGACCACCGGAAATCGTTAAAAATGAAAAGCTTATGCACGGATCCAGCTAGTTTTCGAGCATATTCTGATGTCTTGCTAGGACAACGTAACTTCTGAGTTCCAAGATTCTTCTCGATAGTTAATATGAGTAAAATTGCAGAAAAGTGGACGCACATACAATCAGAATCAAATAAATCATTAAAATATACAAAAGCTGCGTAAGCGTCCGGCTTGTTTTCAACTTTAATCTTATGTTACATAAAAAAAAATATCCAGCAAATAAAATTGTGTCGAATTTTATGTCAAATCCTTTTGGTTCAGAAACTAAAATAACCAACAACAATCATGAAATACACAGCTCCAGCTATTTTTCGAACTTAACCCGTAAGTTTTATGATTCTCCACGTGTGTGAAATTAGCTGGCAGTTCACAATTAACAGCTCACAGTTGAAAAGGGGTCACATATAAGTACACTTACAATGTAGCAAGCCCTATAAAAGGGTGTCAAAACTTCATCCTCTAGTAGTTTTCGAGATATAAGCAAAGAAGACGCCTGAACCCACAGAAAAGGCCACGGCTACACACTACGTTTTTTCAAGAACTGGGGGGGGGGGAGAGAGAAAGAGATCAGCACATCGAGAAATACACACCTGGATATCATGGTGCAAGCCCTTAAATTTAGGTAGAATCTGCATCAGTTCCCTTATGCTTTTTTCTAGGTGTCTGGATTTCGTCATAACCGGCGCCTGTGGGATAAATAAAATCACAAAAATAAGCTAAAGGTGCAAATAAGTAAAATCCATTTATTGGCCTACAAGGAAGACTTCCTTTCAAATGGAATATTCCAACTTAGGAGCTCAGCAACAATAAATAGAAAGAAAATTATCCAGTAACTGAACAGGTTTGTTCTTTCACTAAGCCGATGTAAACGAGTAGGGAAATCTCAGAAATCTTTATATGAGATGTGGGATGTTCTCTATCAATAACCTATTAAGCTTATCGTTTTTACTCCTGAGAAAAAAAATGCTTCACAAAGGGAACTGCATGTTAAGCTTATCGTTTTTACTCCTGAGAAAAAATTGCTTTACCCAGAGAACTGCATGTTAAGCTTATCGTTTTTACTCCTGAGAAAAAAATGCTTTACCCAGAGAACTGCATGTTAAGCTTATCGTTTTTACTCCTGAGAAAAAAATGCTTTACCCAGAGAACTGCATGTTAAGCTTATCGTTTTTACTCCTGAGAAAAAAATGCTTTACCCAGAGAACTGCATGTTAAGCTTATCGTTGTTGCTCCTGAGAAAAAAATGCTTCACAAAGGGAACTGCATGTTAAGCTTATCGTTTTTACTCCTGAGAAAAAATGCTTTACCCAGAGAACTGCATGTTAAGCTTATCGTTTTTACTCCTGAGAAAAAAATGCTTTACCCAGAGAACTGCATGTTAAGCTTATCGTTGTTGCTCCTGAGAAAAAAATGCTTCACAAAGAGAACTGCATGTTAAGCTTATCGTTTTTACTCCTGAGAAAAAAATGCTTTACCCAGAGAACTGCATGTTAAGCTTATCGTTTTTACTCCTGAGAAAAAAATGCTTTACCCAGAGAACTGCATGTTAAGCTTGCGTTTTTAGTCAGATCAGCCCTCTTGCGGAACTTGTTCATTTGTAAAAGCGTAATAATACCAAAATGTACACATAACTGCCACAGCGATGTACTCTATTAACAGTAGGAAATAGGAAAATAAGGGTAAAAACGGTACATTTATACAATATGTCCGTATAGCTTTGTGAGCTATGCTTTATTCGCAACACTTTCGACGTTACTGACATCCCAAACTGTATTTTCTCGTTGTCGCTATGTCTTGGCATCACAAACGTTAACGTTAGCTATACGGTTAACGTTGACCAGTCAATGCTTTCAATCATTTTGACACCATAGGAAGATTTTACACAACCAGCCGGAAGTACGGCTTGCTCACCTTATCTTCCTCACAAGCAGACTGAATATCTCTGGTTGTGTGGAGAGGGTGTTCAGCCAGACATCCCACACAAATCGCATCTTCACATGTGACACAGTATATGACCAGTGGTTCACCGTGTCTTTCACATGCCAGATCCGGATCTGACTGTTTATCTGTTTGCAGCTGACTCTCTGGAGTTTCCCGTGACATGTATTCCTGTGTTGTAATTAGGCGGTGACGTTTTAAACCACCTTTCATGGGATGGCAAGATTCCAGGCAGTCCTCACAGTACAGTACACAGCAGTTAGTACAATATATGTCTGCTCGCGCCTTGTTGTCATCCTCACACACAAGACAGCACGGAATGTTGTCATCAACAGCAAACCTCTCCAAAGTTTCTGCCAGCTTAACGTTGAGAGGCAGACCGACCACACCTTCTTTCCCCAAACTGGTTGGTGCCCGACAAACAGGGCACGGTATCACTTGAGGAACGTCCTCACTCCCCGTGCTGCTATAGGCCTCATCTGTCTGTCCGGATTTACACTTGTCAGCGTACAGACCAATGCATTCCCTGCAGAAGCTGTGCTGACAAGGTAACGTTACTGGTTTCCGGAAGGTTTCCACACATACTGGACATTCCCGATTCTGCTTGATTTCAGCCATTTTTTACCTTATTGAAATAGAGAAAAGGGGCGTAAATGTAAAGAAAAAAACATGTACGAACGATGGTGGATACTTTTCCATGTGCATGTACAAGATTATACGTCTTTAACTATGGCGTGTGTTTAGTGTAGTGCCAGTTCTCCATATGCTGGATTAGTATCAGTGCGGAGGCTAACTGTATCTTCCCATCTCCCATCTGAGCCAATCACTAAGTGAATGCGTATAGAACATCTCAAAGCAAAGTAATAAAAAAGAGTCTCTCACCAATGCGCTGAGTTCAAGTCCAGCTCATGCTGTCTTCCTCTCCGTACGTGGGAAGGTCTGTCAGCAACCTGCGGATGGTCGTGGGTTTCCCCCGGGCTGCCCGGTTTCCACCCACCATAATGCTGACCGCCGTCGTGTAAGTGAAATATTCTTGAGTACGGCGTGAACACCAATCAAATAAATAAATAAATTTTGTTTAACAGTGAATCTAATACACAATACACTAAGTCAGGAATTCAGTAATTTACGGTATTTGATATGCACACATCCAATCAACGATGGGATATCCCTCTCGTGCTATTCTGCTCTACATGTGTGCATGTTCTGAGCTCAATACATGCAGTACTTTTGAGAAACCACCCTAACACTTTGTTTAACATTGGTTTTTATACACAATACACTCAGTTAGGAATTCAGTAATCTACGGTATTTGATATGCACACATCCAATCCACGATGGAATATTCTTCTCGTGGTATTGTGTCCTACATGTGTGCAAACCCTGAGCTCAATACCTGCAGTACTTTTTCAGAAACAACCCTTGACATTTTGTTTAACATTACTTTTCCTTTTACTAGCACTTGACGCTGACGCCGACGTCGAGGCTCCAGGTACAACATAAGCTATGGCTGTACTTTATACAGGCAAGCTAGTCCGTACAACATTTGGTGAGGGCGCAATATTACAATTCTGCTATAACTTCTGAAAGTTGCTACAAAAATGATTCCTTTGTGATCACAATTGTATGTGGAGAGCATCTGTATATGAGAAGAATTTATATTTGGTAGCAAAGCTATCAAAAGGGCTCGCCTTTATGAATGGAAAACTTCAGCTCTATACAGAGAAGCAGAGAAGTACAGATGTCGTGAATATGGTAAATTACAGTAAGTAATATGCACACAGATCATTAGCGATGGAAAATCACCCTTCTGTCACTGTGCTTCATATGCACGTAAAACATCAGGTCAATACCTTAAGTACGTTTTGAGATACCACCTAACATTTACTTAAGCATTGGTTTAAATACATTATTTGTTATTATTGTGTGCAAAACATGAGCTCATTAAATGCAGCACTTTTGACATTAGTAACATCAGGCGACAACGACGGCACCGACGCTGTGGGTATGGCATACGCTACGCCTGTACACTTTACAGGAGAGCTGCAAAATACGAAAGAGCGAAACTACGACAGGGCGAGATTCCACCAAACCTCGCTCTTTCGTATTTTTGGCTTTTTCTTAACACATCGGAACGCAAAAGGTCCGAGATTCCATCAAATCTCTCTAGCCTTCTGATTTTCATGAGCACAGCGATTAAAGGTGAAAGTCAAAAGTGAGGGGAGTGTGTCAAAAGAGTGAGGTTTCAGTTGAACCTGTCCCTTTCGTGGTCTCGATCTTTAACATTCTGTTAAAAATTGTATGACCTGAGAACAGGAATTTTGGTTGGGATAAACTTTTCGCCGCTCACCACCCTGCCCGACGTTGAAAAAAAAACCCATTAAACACGGCAGACGTTGATCTGGATTGTCTGATTCGAAATTTTAAAAGGCTGGATTACTGTTCAGAGATGGTTTACCGATACCGGCTTTGACATGTTTACGGTCTGTTCAATTCTGAGAATCAGTGGATAGTAAAAAGAAGGTAGGGTTCAAGCCCATTTTTTTTAGTGAAATTGCCCCCGTGAAAGTCCATAGAACCGGAGCTGAACTTAACGGTAGGGCGGTCCAGCTGAGCTTTCAGCTAAAGTTAATGCACACCCCAAAGTTAATACCAACCATGTTACTCGAAAATACATGAGACTCATCTTACACGCCTTACCTTCGACAATGATCACAGCGATCCTCATAAACTCACAAAATGGCGGAGATTGAAATCGAAAGTATTTTGTCCCAATAAATTACACGTCATCTGCTCAAGGGAGGTAATTTCCTGCCTCTGCTCAGAGTTATCTCCCTTGTTTCCCCTCACTTCACTGAAAAATTACTGTACTATTAACAAAGCTTTTAACAAAATACACTGTTCTGTGTTGTGAACAAATTGCTATTTTTTATTAATGTTAGAAAAAAATTGCTTTTGTAATCTGATATTTTACCAAACGGCCATGTATACTTAAAACAAACTAATCTGTTTAATGTATACAAACTGGATCTACAAACTGCTTTGTGGCAATTGTATAAAATAATCTGTTACTTTCAACTAAATAATGTATAACTGTGGCCAAGAAATTGGTTAAACTCAACACAGTAGCTTGTTAATTACTCTGCTTAACTTAAGTACCTAGATTTGAACAGTTAAAGTAATTTATAAATGAATCATGTGCTAATTTCTTGACTGGATTTGTTCATTTTCATGCACACGGTTGATTAACCAGCAACATCCCTATCCACAGGCAGTAATACTCTGGTCCCTAACCACACTGCTCTATAACCAGTAATGCACTGCTCAACCAACCACATACTGCTCCATAACCAGTTGCCTAAATAACCACTGACATACTACTGCTTAACCAGTAACTTAATATAGACCTACTGTTCCCGAATCTAACACACTGTTTGTTTGTAACCAGTAACACTATGTTCTGTAAGCAGTGACACCCTGCCCTGTCAACCATTGCTGTGCAGCCAGTAACAGACTGATCCGTAACCAGAAACAGACAGGCCGTAAGGCAGAAACGCAACCAGTAATGGACCGCACAAACCGTTAACCTACTGGTTTGAAACCACACGTAGTATTCTGAGGATAATGAAATTTCATTGTGTTGTACAGAAGCACATACTGTCACAATCAATAATGTCAGATAAAAAGAGTAAATGCAAACATTCAGTTTCGTTTTTTCTTTAATTGCCCAATATCTCTTCACCATTTGTCCCATAAAGAGTACAAACTGAATTTCATGTAATGAATCAGAGAAAAACATTTACTTTACACTACTGAACTTGCAGTGTATGTTTTCAAAGATTACATAAAACATGAAATTAGACTAAACACATTTTTCACATGTTTTCAGGACGGCGTCCACATTCCTTGAATGTGCCATCTCATTCTGTACATTCTACACTCTGAAAGACCTACTTCCATAACCTTGGTTTCACCTGTTTGAAGTGACTTTTGCGCTCCATTTTCTGCAAGGATGTCACGTTTAAAACAAAATCTGATCTGAACGGTTAGTCCAGAACTCCATAAATCGTTGTGACGGCACTGAATAGGATTTGTCCAAATACGAAAAAAGTTGACGAAACCAAAGGGTTAAAAGTCCTTCAGTGGCACAAGGAGGCTGTATATGAACGTCGGCCTTTTCCAGGAGTTGACTTGGCTATGATCAGAATGTGGTATTGCAGCTTGATGAGAAAATTCTTGCTGTTCAAGATCCACTTAACACGGTATGCTGATTTTGGTTTTACAAAAAAATACATATCTGGAGATCATTTTGCAGACCCTTCATCTCAGACAGAGTCTGTTCTGCTATTGTTTTTTTTTCAGGTGACCGCAATTTGTCTTTACCTTAGTCTTTAGGATAGCAAAAGTAGTATGCAGAGTATAGGTTCTGGCACATCCTCCCCCTGGCAAATAGGGGCTCCCAGCCCCATCTCGAGGCGTATACACACTATAGGTTCTGGCGCACCCTCCCCTTTGGGCCCTCCCCAGAACAAAAAGAGGCCCTCCCTTGGGCTGCTCCCCAACCAAGGTGTACACGCTTATTTACAAGTCTAGCCTACATACACACATTGATATGAGGCGACCTAGTTGGCATTTAACAGATAAGGCGTATAGCCTATATGTAGGCCGGATGTGTTGCACAACAGGGTGATTCAGCTGATTTTCTCCCCAGGATAGGGCTTTAACTACGGGTTTTTATGAAAAATAAATGTGACAGTCCTTTTCAACGTGTCTTGTTTGATAAGATCCAGTATTTTTAGGAGGATTGGTGATATTGTGTTTATGCGGAAAAGTCCTTCCAATTTAGCCCATGTTTTGTGGGTCGTGGGATATAGCTCAGTCGGCTGACAGAGGTGGGAAAGGCGCTGTATGTAAGGGGTGTATTCATATACTGCGTATATAAGGGGATATTTGCTAGCTCAAATCCGGATTTGGTCTCCTGTATATGTAGTATATGAATACATTACCTGTATATGGCGCCGGGCTCTACGCACTTCTAAGGAATCTCTGCAACTTTCGACAGTTTCGGAGGCAGACAGACCTTACCAAGGGGTGTTGTAGATGGTCCAATGGTGGTGGGATGTGTCAGCGCCAATTACCCCCCCTAACGGTGGGTCGCTAGCGCAAAAAATCCGGAGCCCGCCGTTAGGGTGGTGATTAATTGGTAACAGGTTGAGCTATAAACCAGGCCTTTGCTTTTTTGGACCATGGGTTCGAGCCCCACACTGGGCAGATTTTTGTTTACCCAAAGGGCTCTCGAGATATAGCATGCGGGTTGCCCTGGTTCCAAACAAGTTCCCCCTGGGCACCTCCCTAGAACATCATTCGGAAAGAGCGTTTTTCAGCTCTTGCCGAGCTAGTTTTCGGCCGCGATCTATAAGCTGTTTTTTCGTGCTTTCATCGATCTCTACGGCGTTGAATGCCTTACGAGACTTAGCGCGTATCTCCTGCTTCAGATCAGAGTAGTTCTTGAGCTCCTGAACGACTTGCTTGAACTCTACGTCCAAAATAACACCATCAGATAATACCGTAGATACCTGCGCACGGATGCTGTTAAGTTTGGCCTCAGCCAACAGCCGTATATCGTTATGTTTCTTGGCCTTTGCGTGAAGTCGGCGGCTAACGAATTTTCCGGCGACATTTAAGACACCGCAAGCTAGGGCCGTAGCTTCCATGGCCAAGACAGCTGGGGTTGCAATTATTGTTGTGAGTAGCCCCACGCCTGCAACCCCTAGGCCCAAACCGGCTGTGAGCATGGCTGAACCAAGGGCCTCGGTGGCCAAGACACCACGCCGGTACTTTTTGTACAAGGCCCGGCTGAGATCTCGCTCAGATTCAAGCTGCCTCTGTATTTCGCTGATATACTGCAGGCGATGGGCGTGCGCCACGCCCTCCGGCGGCGCGGTCGGGGCCAAGGGGTTTTCAACCATAATCGTCGGCGCGGTCGGGGCCAATGGGTGGTCATCCGTAATCGTCGGAAAGGAGCCTTCATCCGTGATCGTCGGTTACAGTCGCCCCATATTGTCCGTTCTACGAATCAATAACGTCGGTTAGCTCTAAATTGTCATCGGGACTACTAACACGAAAGCGGCGAAGGCCTATGCCGCACTCTAAATAGATTGTATCGAGATTTAAAACGCCCCCTGTGACGACTCGTATATCCTCGAGAGAGCTCCGGATGACTGGGTCATCCTGAGCCGGTAATTTGATCATAAGTCTGAGATCTTTTACACCGTGCTCCGCAGGCCACCTTTTTTTTTTTCAACCCGGTAATCAAAGTGCAACGGCGACTGCCCGCGCCAAGTATGAGGTCGAAGATAAGTATAGATCCATGGTTTAGTGGTAGTGCGGCCTTAAAATCGGTTTGCGCGGTAAGACGCACGGGCTCTCCCAGCCCCGACATTAGTACGAAGCGGCCTCTTCTGTCCCAATCTAGATAACAGCTGCCGGCTGGTACGTACGACACGAAATAGGTTCTGGAGTTGAAAACTTTTTTCACATCGACCCTAGTGGCCTGGAGCGACATCGGGGTCACCTTCACATCTATCAACCAATCGGGGTCTAGAGCTCTGGTAAGAACAAAGCAGTCTTCAAAGCGAATTAATGAGAGTTTTTGTTCTTCATTCACCTCAGACGGCGACCTGCGCTCTTGCTCTGCAGTAGATGAGACATCTTCAAGGGAAGCAAACGTGGCAGGTTCTGCTTGCCCCTTCATCCCACCCCAGTAATCTTTTTTGCGGTTGTACTTGCCACTTTGAAACTGGAAGGCGTAGATTTTACCGTCCTGGCCTTGAAGTTCGAACTCCGACACATCTGCCAAGTCGCTTAAAGACAGGCACGCAGACCTGGGACCGGCTGCGTTCACCATGCTCATTGTATTTCTAGGGTAGCACTGAGGTACCCTACATTCATATACTTGCCGTCTTTGACTAAAGGTGCCACGGTCAAGTGCGTTATATAATCGGCGCGCAAGGTTTTGTACTGTGGGTTAGGAAATGAAACCGTCTTCCCGCATTTAATCCCTTCACCAGTCACGGCGATGGCCTGAAGTAGTGTGGAAACACCACTGAAACCTGAGGTTATTCTCACGTTTTCTGAGGTGCTCAGTTCGTCTAAACCCACGAAGGCTTCTTTTTGTGGGACCAAGTTAGATGGCTTATCACCTTCGACAGTCCCCCCCCTATAAGCATATTCCCAATGGAGAACCCTAAGATGGGGGCAAGCTCTTGGAGCATTATGATGGCATTTCTAGGGAGGGTAAGGACTAGGCGGCCCGTAGCTTCATTCATTTCCAGAGAAACCCCATGCGGGCGGAATATACCCTTGTCCAGCATACAGACATTGTAGTAGCCCGTCGGCACTTCAACACGTTTGCCATCAAGCAAGAAGCCCGCTCCGGAAGGGATATCCACCCAGTTCGGGTAGAATGTTATCTCGCAAAGGGCGGTCTTAAGGCGGCCGTCGAGGTTGTTAAGGGCATGAGGCAGCGTGTGCTGTGCCCCATTTAGAACCTCAGTCAATGTGATGAACATCTTAGCCACGATGAACAGCGAGGCTTATAGGTTCAATAGAGAGGCCACTTACAAGGCCGGGGCATTTCATAGTATCCAAACCCACGCAGAGCAGCTCACGCGATTTGACATCTACATCGATGAAAAGAAGGCCTTTCCGCTTCAGTTCACAGATGTGTTGGCTAAGTACCGGCTGCCAAAGATAACCATCAATGACATTATTAAGGACTGGAACACCAATCCAATGCAATTCTGGTAGAACCAAGTGAACTTCGCGGTCTGGTGCGCAACCATGGGCTGTGGCGTCTCTGCAAAAGACCATCTTCTCGCCCCCGACCAACGAATAAGGGCCCTGTACACGTTCCATGTGTATTACCAAGTTAGGCGGATCTTGGAAGAGATAAAGGCTCCCCTACCGCAAGACAGAGCGTGGGCGACATTCAAAAACCCCTACGACAAGAGGGCCTATGAGAGGATTTGTAGGGAGTTCCACGTAGATGCGCACACAGACTGGAGGCGCTGTGGGGTGAATCACGGCCTCGAAGTGGCATATTACTGTGTCACGAGAACGGGCTACAGCTCCAATGGCGATGGGACCTTCGATCCGAGCAGGATGTCGTTCCCTAGAAAGCCTACAGCGCTCAATGTCGA